>NC_058087.1:197707529-198007529 GCF_014858855.1 Bufo gargarizans
AGGAAGAGAGGTGACCACTAAGAGAGGCAGGAGGAAGAGAGGTGACCACTAAGAGAGGCAGGAGGAAGAGAAGTCACCACTAAGAGAGGCAGGGGGAAGAGAGGCCACCACTAAGCAGAATAGTGAGTACAGCTCTGGAGTATAATACATGATGTAACTCAGGATCAGTACAGGATTAGTAATGTATGTACACAGTGACTGCACCAGCAGAATAGTGAGTGCAGCTCTGGAGTATAATACAGGATGTAACTCAGGATCAGTACAGGATAAGTATTGTATATACACAGTGACTCCACCAGCAGAATAGTGAGTGCAGCTCTGGAGTATAATACAGGATGTAACTCAGGATCAGTACAGGATGAGTAATGTATGTACACGGTGACTGCACCAGCAGAATAGTGAGTGCAGCTCTGGAGTATAATACAGGATGTAACTCAGGATCAGTACAGGATAAGTAATGTATGTACACAGTGAGTACTCCAGCAGAATAGTGAGTGCAGCTCTGGAGTATAATACAGGATGTAACTCAGGATCAGTACAGGATAAGTAATGTATGTACACAGTGACTGCACCAGCAGAATAGTGAGTGCAGCTCTGGAGTATAATACAGGATGTAACTCAGGATCAGTACAGGATAAGTAATGTATGTACACAGTGACTGCACCAGCAGAATAGTGAGTGCAGCTCTGGAGTATAATACAGGATGTAACTCAGGATCAGTACAGGATAAGTAATGTATGCACACAGTGACTGCACCAGCAGAATAGTGAGTGCAGCTCTGGAGTATAATACAGGTGTAACTCAGGATCAGTACAGGATAAGTAATGTATGTACACAGTGACTGCACCAGCAGAATAGTGAGTGCAGCTCTGGAGTATAATACAGGATGTAACTCAGGATCAGTACAGGATAAGTAATGTATGCACACAGTGACTGCACCAGCAGAATAGTGAGTGCAGCTCTGGAGTATAATACAGGGTGTAACTCAGGATCAGTACAGGATAAGTAATGTATGTACACAGTGACTGCACCAGCAGATAGTGAGTGCAGCTCTGGAGTATAATACAGGATTTAACTCAGGATCAGTACAGATAAGTTGTATGTACACAGTGACTGCACCAGCAGAATAGTGAGTGCAGCTCTGGAGTGTAATACAGGATGTAACTCAGTAATGTGTACAGTAAATTCATCTTCTCCAATTTTAAGTTTTTTTAGCATTTGCTGCACTTGTGAACCTGTAGCAGTCCCATGTGACCACTAGATGTCAGTGTTGTCTACATTTATCCCTACTGCTTATTTGGGGGAGGGGTGTATTTATCATAGCTTTGTAGATAGTTTTTAGATTTCTCTTTCACTTGTGACCATCATGTTGGGACATGTGATATCAGATGTTTTGCATGTGTCTTATACACAGGGGAGACTTTCTAATCTTCCTCCTCCTCCGTTGTTCTTCTCGCTCTTCTTTTGTCTTTGGGTTCAGGGTTGTTTCATCGCTTTGTATTTTTATTATTTTTCTGCTGTATTCCTCTTTGGGGTCGGTCTCCTCCCCGTGTGTAGAGTGTTTCTCTCTGTGCTGATGTCCTGTGATTACCCATAATCCTCTCTCTTCTCTTCCCTCTATAGAGTGTGGCATGCCTCAGGTCTCCACCCGGATCATGGGGGGGCAAAGTGCGCTGGCCGGTGAGTGGCCGTGGCAGGTGAGCTTGCGACGGAATGGATTTCACTTCTGCGGCGGGTCTCTCATCAGTCAGTCGTGGGTGGTGTCGGCGGCTCACTGTATAGAAAGGTGAGAGCCCTTCCCCTCTATTTTCAAAGTCATGGCTGGTTTTTTATGGGCGATTGCTGTGAATCGTCAGTTCTTCTCCTTACAATTGCATTGTCTGCCGTATTCTAGTGACGTGATGACCTCCTCGCTCACCGTCCATCTTGGGGCCCATCAAATCTCTCTGCCAAATGCTTCTCGAGAAATCTCTGTGCAGGTGAAGAGAATCGTAAAGAACCTTGGATACAACAATAAGGATTTCACGGGTGACATCTCCCTCATCCAGCTGGTAGACAACGTGACCTTCACGCCCTACATCCTCCCCGTCTGCCTCCCGACAACCAATGTAGTCTTCCCTATGGGCCTCATGTGTTGGGTGACCGGCTGGGGAAACATTCGGTATTTTGGTAGGTATTCAAACAATTAGAGGGCGAGAGCAAAGGGCCCCTGTGCAAGGAGCGCACATATACAGTACACATATTACAGTGATATGCGTGACGTGTCCTATGTGTGACATGTATGTTCCATGTGTTAGTGATGGCTGGCCCCATTGGTCACCCTGGACTCCTGTGACCAGATCTGGCTGCATCAGTGGTGTGTCCACATATGATCCGATCATGAACTGAGCTAAAAATCAGTTGGATGCCCAAACGTGAGTACAGCCGCCAAAGGTGCCCCTATAAAGCTGCACTAAGAGATGCAATTGTAGCCATGATATACCCCCTGGGTGCCAGCTGGGGGAAGAACCATGGCATGCAGATGACCCGTCTATCTCAGGGAGCCATTTGATAAGTCACAAACCACTAAATCTCCGGATCATTGCTCTGTGTAAATATGTCCGCCGACAAATAAGAAACCATGGGCTGTCGGCTGGAGAGTGGGGAGACCAGAGCTAGCACAAGCAGAACGATGGGACAGGCTCACAGTTTGGCTAATACCCCTAATCATGAAGCAAGGCCTGTTAAAGGGTCGGACATTGACTGCAGGGGGGGCAGCCTCCACTAGGTAGCACTGCAGATAAAGGCTTCTTTCTCTTGGATGAGAGCTAATCTGCAAACACCTTTTCCCAGGTTGCATTGCCTGGAAGACTCCTTAGGTCAGTTCTGGAGCTCTCCACAAGGAGGAACAATACCCAGGAGGAGCTGTTATTCAGTGTGTGACATCTTCTCTTCTAGTGAATCTTCCGAGCCCCCGGACTCTACAGGAAGTGCAGTTGCCTCTGATTGATACCAAGACCTGCGACGAGCTCTATCACATTCAGTCTAGCACCAGTCCCTCAACTCCAATCATCTTGGATGACAAAATATGTGCGGGATACAAAGCAGGTGGCTACGACTCGTGTCAGGTAAGTGCCCTCAAATCAGTCCCATCCATTATAGGATGATATATGGTTTGGTTCCATAAAGGGACACCACCAGACAGTCCAAAGTCTACAGACATTGTCACAGCAAAAATGGGGTTGATCCTACCAAAGGGATTATGTCATAGTCCCTGTGGGAATGAAGATCCCAAAACCCCACTGGTGGCAATGTTTGGGGGGTGGTCAGGACTAGGTGAGACATGAAGCATAGCAAAGAATGGCAGTTGTCCATACAGGCCATCAGCCCTACCTACACCTGTGTGGCTCACTGATATCACTATTGAATAATCTAGTAATCTTGTTTATCCCTCCACCATCCAGGGTGACTCTGGAGGCCCCTTGGTTTGTTCTGAGAAAGGACAATGGTTCTTGGCTGGGCTGGTGAGTTGGGGAGTAGGATGTGGCGTGCGGAACCGTCCTGGAGTCTACACCAAGGTGACTCATTTTGTGGATTGGATTAATACGAACGCTCAAGACTCAGAACAGAATACTAAGAATGTCACCTTCACCAACGTGGTCAATAAACAGGCTTACCTGTCCACCCCCACCTCAACCGGCAGCAAAATCGGAGAGACCTTGTATGTATTTCTAGTCTGGTCCATCTTGTCTCTACTCATCACTTACTGAGGTCTACTGGTCATGCTGGATATATGGAGGACTCCTTCACACCTGAGGAGCAGGGCGCAAGAGCCAAGAAGACCCCTCTACCAGCAATGATCTCAATAAATCACATGCCCTCAGCTGGTTGAAAGTCTCCTGCCTTACTATCTACTGGATTTACCTGTAATCTGCTCCAATAAAGGTAACACAGTACCTGCACTGACCTCGTGTATTGACCTCGTGTATTGAACTCATGCACTGCCATCTTGAAGTGTTAATTGAGGGAACAAAATATCTGAGTTAGAAATGCTGATCTCAATAGCTCTCCCTGTAAGGAACCCCCTGTCCAGGGATCTGTTGAGTAGATGATGTTCTTGTGTGTGTGGGGGTTGATGTTCACTATCTGCATGCCTTACATGCAGTGTTCTTGGGTTCAAAACCCCTGTCAGTCTTTTTTTTTTTTTTAAATAACATTTTATTGAGCCCTAGAAAAGATTAAAAGTACAATGAATCTAAAAGTCATTCCAATGCTGACGCTGACTAGTCAGAAGAGAAGAGTCAGACATCAGGGTCACATATCACTCAAATTTGTCCCTTTGCTAGGGCTTAATAAAATGTAAAAAATTTTTTGTAAAGACTGACACTCTATGTGAGGGAACCATCTAAACCACTGAGCTATAACTTCAGACAGCAAACCAAAGGATTTTCTTCATCTATGTGATTGAGCTTATTAAAAGTACAATGAACCTAAAAGTCATTGCGATACTGCCGCTGACTAGTAAGAGGATCAGGTATCAGGGTCAGGGGTCAGAGTCAGGGTCAGGGGTCACACTGGCATTATTCTTATACTTAACTATGATATCTGACCATGTCCTAAAATGAACACTGTGCCACCATACTGCTTCCTTCAATGCATGTGTGCTCATCTACAGGTGGAAACAAATCACTGGATCCTCCAGCCCACCAGTGCCTGTCCAGGTCCTACAGTATCTGGTCTACTGTTCACCAACATTCCCATAGATAAACAAGCCCTCGCCTTACAGTTCCACAGGTAAACAAGTCCTCTCCTGTCACGTTCCTCTCTCTGGTATGAAACCCACTTCCACTCCCCCAAATGTAAAAATCAACACGTTATTTTTGTTCCACTGAAATCTGTGACATATTCGTGAGTAAAAGTGGAAACCGTCAACTTCTTGGGAGGCACAAAGCACTGGTTCTCGTCATGTGTTTCCTGCTGTCGTGAGATCTGCTTCATCACTATCACTGAATACACAAAATGTTCCAAATGAAAGTTGCTATTCCAAAAACTGTTATCACTAAGGGCAACTTCTAAAACTTAACCTTTAATCTACACAAATGAGATAAAATATTTAATCCAAACAGGATCCTGATAATCGTAGTACGAAAAACGAAACAATGGGCGGTCAGTGGAATCTGGACAAAATTATGCAGCCAAGGACAGAAATTGTAAAGTAAATCCGTCCCATAGACAACTGCTGAGCCCAGAGATGCACCTGAACGGTAAGTGCACTCTGTCCAAGTTCCTAGCCTACAAACTCATAGGATGACCCAGAGACTGGTAATATAGCGTACAGTAGCAAGAGTAGGGATAATCGTGTGTAGATCAAAGCAAAATTGATCAAAATCTTGCTGTCCCAATTTTTGCCCTTGTGAAAACTGCTCAGCCCGGAGATGCCCCTTGATGGTCGGTGCACCCCGTCCATGCTCCTAGACTGACCTGTCCTTAATAAGCCCTATCACTTTCTGACACAGCAAACAATATCCCAAATAGCCATATCACTATTCTGACACAACTTTAAATTGTTCCAACGCGTTTCCCCTTAAAAATAATAAAGGTTCATCAGGGGACTGCCGGTATCAGTATGGCACTAGGTTGCAATATACAAAACAAACAAACTGGAGCTCCCCGGACAGATGTGCATCTGTGACCAGGCTGAGGAACGCAGCCTCTGTCATAGCAATGTGTGGACGTATGCATACACGCGATATCAGTCCATCACCCATTCAGTAATATTAGCAACACTTTCTGATAGTATAAGGCAACTTTGCTGATTCAGATAGATGGCGTGTTGTCCAATCCTCTCACAGATGCAGGATACACGGCTGGGGGGCTCCAGGGGGCAAAATCACAGCTCCCTCTTGCCAGGAAAATGGACTCCCATTTAAACAATGGAATACTGGGCGGGCTGCGATCGGATTCGTCAACTTCTCATGCAGCTCCGTCCCCATTAGTCACATGATCGCTGATCACCTCTGTTATTGGGCAGCGATCTCCTAAACATCTCCTCTTTCTAATCTGACCAGATTGAACAGGACGCCGTGTGTCCTTGGCCACACCTAGAGGCGCGTCTCTCCAACCGATCTCTTCCGCCAGGGAAGATGGCCGTGCGTTCCACCTAAAACTACCGTGGAACGCATGGTCATGTGAGAACCAAGATGGCTGTGAGTTCCACGCGCCGCGATCGTGGAACGCAAGCCTAGCAGAAAGATAAGCTCACCAGGTGATACAGTCTCAGTGTGCTCACCATAACCCTGGAGATATGCAGGGCATATGATCTGTGTTCCCTCACCAATATACCCACCCTAGTAATATGTGATGGGGGGGGGGGGGATAAGGAGAAATGCAATAGTAGGGTAATCTAGGGAAGAGGGATACTAGCACACCGGTTTAGATATAATTATAGGTGCACATTCTATTGTGCTTACTTGGTACAGCTAAATACATAACCGGACCAGAACACAATCTACAGGGAGGATTACGCAAATACAATTGATCTAGTGATTGCAATAGGAGAATTCTCCCCAGGCAAAATACAGCACTACGCAAAATACATACTTAACCGTCAAATATACGAATACCACAAGATTGACGCTTCCTGCGTCAATCTAAATTCCTGTCACAGAAGGAGGTGAAGCTTATAAAATACAGAAAAGGGGCAAACCATCAAATATAACAGGAAAACGTAAGTTTCTCATTAAGTCCACCAGGTGACTGAGGCCAGAACCTGTAGATCCACTCTTTTTGGAGGATTCTCTGGTCCCAGTAACCTTTCCTAGGGGAAGGCCTTATCATTTCTAGTGCCAAGAAAGATAATGATCCAAGGTCTCCATTGTGACATTCCCACATATGATTAGCCACCGGAGTATTGTTCTTTTTCTTGATGTTATTTATATGTTCCAGGACATGGCGAAAAAGTTCTCTAAATGTTTTCCCCACATAGTCCATGGGACAGGAGCATTGACAGAGGTAAACTACCCCTTTGCTCCTACAATTAATAAAGTCCCTAATAGTGTAACTTAAACTTGTGGCTGAGCAAACATTGACCTTTGAGTTCCTAATATAGCGACAGGCCGAGCATGTTCCACAGTGGAAAATGGCCAATGGTTTCCTGTCCAACCATGTCCCAATTGGAACCGGGCGTGAGAAGTGACTGTGGACCAACCGGTCACGTAAACATCTACCGGGTCTTACACTGGGTTCACACCTGAGTGTTTTGAAAGGAGCGCTCTGTATGCGCGATTGTACCGGCGTTTACAATCGCGCACACAGAGACAAGCGAACGCCCATTGTCGCGTGTTCCCAAAAGTCTATGTACGGGAACGCGCGACAAAACGCCCCAAAGAAGCTCAAGAATTTTTTTTGAGCGTAGGGCGTTTTTCAGCGTGTTCAAACGCGCTGTAAAACGCTCAAGTGTGAACCAGGGCCATAGGGAAGCATTGGTTTTCATGTGTTGAGCGTTTTACAGCGCGTTTGAACCCAGCGTAAATGTGATGCTTGGATGAGGTAATAGAACATCAGCCACACCAAGATCCATCCGAAGTATTGGCCAATACTTCTCAAGTATGTTCCTCACCCTCCGACTCTCAGCAAAGGTGGACATAATCCTAATGACCCCCCCCCCTTGGGATCAGCTTCCTTCAGGACCAATAGAGTATTCCGTTCCCGTGACTCGGCATACTAGAAGGCATTTCTAAGGACCTGCTGGGGATACCCCCTTGCCTCCTAGATTCACCGTAAAAACTCTCTGCATTTGAACAATTTCTCTTCATTCGTAAATATTGGCCTCGAGGTATCCCTTTTTTTAGATTTGTAAGATGGTGGCTCTCCCAATGGAGTAATGTATATTAAAAGATATCTATGTGATCATAATTCATGGGAGGTGGAAGTTTTGTACTTTTTGGACGGAAGTTCGAAAAGGGCACATGTTCCAGTTTGTGTGTTCCTTCCTCCAGAAGGTCCATGAATATTTTAAGATCTGCATATTGACTATCCTGAATGCTGAGTCATTCACAGGTAAGTTTCTTATTGCATTTCAGGAATTTTATGCCATTTCAATTTACGAGAGAATAAATGGAGGTCTTTAACCCATGTAAAGGAGTCAAATTTAGTTATGGGGACAAATGATAGTCCCTTCTTCAACAGATTACTTTCGATGTTGCTAAGGGTCCTAGAGGAGAGATTAATAATTTGCAATTCATCCCTTCCTTCTATTTCTCCCCTACCCTCGTGCGTCCCCGTAGCTGATAGGGAGTGCCTTTGGCTAAAAAATCCCCCCGAGCGCTGGGCGTGGAGGTAGTAAAAGAGGAAGAAGATATGGAAGAAGGAGACGATGATCAGCCCCCTCCTCCCCTTGGCCATCTTCTATTATTAAATCGTCCTCTACCACCGCCCCTTTGAGTACATCTATAATTGGTTCTACCTCAAAAATTTGAGGGTTCTGAATCCAAAAATTCCTCTTCAGAGGACGATATCTCAGACTCAGAGGAGGAGGTGGTTTGCTATCTAGTTGATATGTCCTATTCTCTTTGAAGTCCTTAAGGTCTTGTCACGACTGAGGATGGGGAAAACCCTCAGCCGTGCGATGAGAGAAGATGGTTGTCACGACTTGGCCAGAACCACAGAATTAGGGAGCAGGTCACCTCCTATTGCTTCCCTAATCTGACCCTAACTCCTAGCGACATGAGCCGACCTTGAAGGTAGGAGGGCTCATGCTCTGGAACCTCGGGTCCCTACTCTCCCTCCGCAGGTCCCTAAGCTAGGAGCTGGGTAGACTACCTGTTCCTCCTGGACATGGAGAAATAGGAGTCTAAAGATGGCCAAACTATAAAGACAGGGGAAACAGAAACAGTCATATGGCAATGGCAGGTAAGTGCAACTAGTACTAACACCTAACTGCCACAGACACAGAGCCTGGGACCCAAGTATCAGTGCTGCTGTCCACAAACACAATAGACAGAGCACACACACTACACAGGACGCCAGGAAACCATACGCTGCAAAGAATAGACATGACACACAAACACATCCTCATAACATCGTGTATAAACAATACATAACAATTTGTTTATGACCACAAGGGTGGCCCCCACTGGCAGATGGAATTACCAGGAGGGTGTCTCCAGCAAAGCATGGCTGAAGAACCCCTCAGCTTCAGATCTCCAAATAGGCTTTATAGCCCAAAGTGGCCACACCCACACAGACACACACAGGAGAGGGAATTAACCCTTCCAACACTAACAGGGGAGTGAAACCACTTAAAGGGGAAGGGTCCAAATGCACATCACACTGCAGCTGTTACCGCCGGCAACGACATGGGTGGCAACCATGTCCTGGGAGTCAGCCAGAAGGCCGAGACACTGCCACCACATGTACACATCCAATCCAAACGTTGCCACGGGCAGCCACAGTGAAGGGAAGAGTCACAGTGCACACCTAACATCTAGTGCACACCAGAAATACAAAGTGCATAACATACACACACACCTAACAGAGAGGTTGCTAGGTGCAACAGCATGCACACTGCAGCAAGCTGCCTAGCACCTATACTGCGACAAAACCAAACATGTTGCCAGCGGCAACCACAAGTGAGGCAACACACTAGCGGCCCTCACCTGTGGTTGAACAACCAAACCAAAACCGCAGGCAACCGCATGCGGTTCAGGAGTCACGACCATGGCCGTGACAGGTCTTTATTGAATTGTCCGTGTTTGCGTTCTTTAATAAGGCCCTGAAACCTTTCTACTGCAGTTTGTAGTGATGACTCTCTTTTATTAAAGTCAGGGTCCGCCTTAAAGGACACAGCCAGATCAATCAATTCTTTTAGTCTTACTGATGATTTTTGAAAGAAAGACTTTTCTTCCTCCAAAAGTTAACTCCTAAGTTTTTAGTGAACTATTAGTCAATACTTGTTCCCACTGTGCCAACAGGCCTGGTGACCGTGTGCGCGGAGCAGGGGAGATGGGGATGCGTAATCCCTTGGGCAGGATTTTATGCTCCACATAGCTCTCTAGTGATTTCATTTCCCACCATAATTTGATATTGTTTTTATATCTGTCATACAAATCAGTGAAAGCAGTTTACACGTGACTGAGTTCGAAAGACCAGGTAACTCCTTATCTGAAAATAGAAATTATCTCCTTTATTTCACCGACACAGAGACGTTTCGACCTGTTAGGTCTTTATCAAGCTCAGGAATGCATACCAATAGTGAACATATATAGTCAACGAATTCCAACAATTGGTCAATCTTAACTCCACCTAAAATGAATAATAAATACGGCCCCCTTCACGTTAAAAAACACATCACTCAACAGACAACTCCTGTCTCCAAATTAATGTCTCACTCTATTTCTTACCACCGATCCCAGGCTGTGAGATCCGTCTATATAGTGCGCACATTACTCTTACACCTCGCATGGTATATTTGGCGTCTTCTTCCTCAAACTGCAGATGCGCCGCTACGTTATCATTGACGTCTGCCTTCTCAACTAACTCGTGTCATCGCGTGTGGTCCTTCTCTAGTTCCGCCCACTCCGGTCACGTGAATCACATGACTTAATCACATGACCGGAAGAAACTACACTGCATAGCGGCTCTTTAGTTACTGTACATCCTATCCTGACAACGGCCATTCTTCAATCATATTTTCACATTATTGATATCCCGTATTTCTCTGATCTCATCTAATTTAGGTTGTTGTTGTTCACTGAAATATATTTTTAGTTTTAAACGTCTAAAAAAGTTATACAAATCCACTTCCACCTGAAACCAGTCCACTTCTGCCTCCGGGCAGAAATTTAGTCCCTTACTTAAAAGGAGCATCTCCTCATTTGTTACTTCATAAGATGATATATTTACCACCAATGATGTGTCCATATTTTGTCCCGTTCCCCGGTTTCTTCGATCGTGTTACTCTCCTACTGTCTCCCGATGTATTCCCAGTGCCGGCATTGATGTTTCTGTCCGCCTCTCCTTGTATTCCCTTCTTCTCTTCTTCCTAAGAAAATATGTTCCTCGCTATGTTCTCTAGATGATTCTGTATCTGTTAAATTAATGTGGTTTCCCTTTGTTCTCTGCATTTTCTGTCGTCGCACATTCCTGGTATTCTTATTCCTATATGAAGATGTTATTTTATATACAGTACAGACCAAAAGTTTGGGCACATCTTCTCATTCAAAGAGTTTTCTTTATTTTTATGACTATGAAAATTGTAGATTTATACTGAAGGCATCAAAACTATGAATTAACACATGTGGAATTATATACATAACAAAAAAGTGTGAAACAACTGAAAATATGTCATATTCTAGGTTCTTCACAGTAGCCACCTTTTGCTTTGATTACTGCTTTGCACACTCTTGGCATTCTCTTGATGAGCTTCCAGAGGTAGTCACCTGAAATGGTCTTCACTTCACAGGTGTGCCCTGTCAGGTTTAATAAGTGGGATTTCTTGCCTTTAAATGGGGTTGGGACCATCAGTTGCGCTGTGGAGAAGTCAGGTGGATACACAGCTGATAGTCCTACTGAATAGACTGTTAGAATTTGTATTATGGCAAGAAAAAAGCAGCTAAGTAAAGAAAAACGAGTGGCCATCATTACTTTAAGAAATGAAGGTCAGTCAGTCCTAAAAATTGGGAAAACTTTGAAAGTGTCCCCAAGTGCAGTCGCAAAAACCATCAAGCGCTACAAAGAAACTGGCTCACATGCGGACCGCCCCAGGAAAGGAAGACCAAGGCATACTGAACCAGCATGGCTACCACAGCATCTTGCAGCGGCATGCTATTCCATCCGGTGTGCGTTTAGTTGGACCATCATTTATTTTTCAACAGGACAATGACCCCAAACACACCTCCAGGCTGTGTAAGGGCTATTTGACCATGAAGGAGAGTGATGGGGTGCTGCGCCAGATGACCTGGCCTCCACAGTCACCGGACCTGAACCCAATCGAGATGGTTTGGGGTGAGCTGGACCGCAGAGTGAAGGCAAAAGGGCCAACAAGTGCTAAGCATCTCTGGGAACTCCTTCAAGACTGTTGGAAGACCATTTCAGGTGACTACCTCTTGAAGCTCATCAAGAGAATGCCAAGAGTGTGCAAAGCAGTAATCAAAGCAAAAGGTGGCTACTTTGAAGAACCTAGAATATGACATATTTTCAGTTGTTTCACACTTTTTTGTTATGTATATATTTCCACATGTGTTAATTCATAGTTTTGATGCCTTCAGTGTGAATCTACAATTTTCATAGTCATGAAAATAAAGAAAATTTTTTGAATGAGAAGGTGTGTCCAAACTTTTGGTCTGTACTGTATATCTCCTTTTTTATAATCATCTTGATCTGTATTCCATTTCTGTCTTTTTGTCACCTGTATCAGGGAAACATCTCCCACCTTGGATGAAGATCCATCATCTCACAACCAGGATGTAATTTTATTGCCAAAAGAGCATGACCCTCAGGCAGTCTGGTGTCTCCCAGCTTATACACGGCAAAAATGTATTTAAACTGGTTAAAACCAATTGGCCGTTACAAATGTGGTGAAAACAGGTGCCATATGTGTGAACACATGACTGAAACATTAACATCTGCACAAAGGCAACATCAGTTTAGGGCATTCATGTGACACAACACACGTCATTGACATAACTGAATGCCACACGTGTCACAACCCGTAGGACATACACGCAGATCGGAAGGAGGACGCAGAGGGAAACGTACACTGCCTGTCCCCAAAAAAAAGACGCCACCAAAAAAAAGCCTTTAGCTTTGATTCCGGCATGCATTCGCAATGTTACAAGATTTATTTCCATCCAGTGTTGCATTCATTTTTCACCAAGATCTTGCATTGATGATGGCAGAGTCTGACCGCTGCGCGAAGCCTTCTCCAGCACATCCCAAAGATTCTCAATGAGGTTAAGGTCTGGACTCTGTCGTGGCCAATCCATGTGTGAAAATTATGTCTCATGCTCCCTGAACCGCTCTTTCACAATTTGAGCCCGATGAATCCTGGCATTGTCATCTTGGAATATGCCCGTGCCATCAGGGAAGAAAGAGTCCATTCATGGAATAACCTGGTCACTCAGTATGTTCAGGTGGTCGCTGACCTCATTCTTGGAGCACATACTGTTGCTGAACCTAGACCTGACCAACTGCGGCAACCCCAGATCATAGCACTGCCCCCACAGGCTGGTACAGGAGGCACTCGGCATGATGGGGGCATCACTTCATCTGCCTCTCTTCTTACCCTGATGCGCCCATCACTCTGGAACAGGGTAACTCTGGACTCATCAGACCACATCACCTTCTTCCATTGCTCCAGAGTCCAATCTTTTTCTTCCTAGCAAATCAAAGCCTATTTTTCTGGTTTGCCTCACTGATTATTGGTTTTCTTACGGCTACACAGCTGTTCAATCCCAATCCCTCGAGTTCCCCTTGCATTGTGTGTGTGGAAATGCTCTTACTTTCACTATTAAACATGGCCCTGAGTTCTACTGTTTTTTTTCTTCGATTTGATTTCACCAAACGTTTAAGTGATCACCGATCACCATCATTCAGGATTTTTTTCCCCGCCACATTTCTTCCTCGAATACGATGGGTCCCCACTATCCTTCCAGTTATTAATAATGCGTTGGACAGTTCTTAACCCAATTTTAGTAGTTTCTGCAATCTCCTTAGATGCTTTCTCTGCTTGATGCATGCCAATGATTTGACCCTTCTCAAACAGACTAACATCTTTTCCACGACCACGAGATGTGTCTTTCGAGATGATTGTTTAAGAAATGAGAAGCAACTCATTGCACCAGTTGGGGTAAAATAACTTGTTGGCAGCTGAAAGATAATCGCCCGGCAGTAATTATCCAATAGGAGGCTCAGAACTATCTGCTTAGTTACATCCAGGTGGCAACTTTTTTTTTTTGGACAGGCAGTGTATATGTGTCACATACACAACTCAACCACAAGAAACCAGCATCTTGTGGAGGAACACCAGGGCCATCTGAATTCCTTCAGGGTGACGGTCATAGAAGAAGTGACCAGACCTCACATCATAGTTTATTTTTCCGTTCTATTTCTGTTCCGTTATTTTTTAGACGGAAAAAAAGTCCTGCATGCAGCTCTAAAATAACAAATCTCAGATGGAAATGGCTAAACAGAAGCCAAATGTTCATAACTGAGCAGAACGGATGCTTCAAATACTGGGTCTGTTTGCTCTTTATTTTGGATCAGAAGAACGGAAAAATAAACGGTGATGTGAAACCGGCGTAATAGGTGAAGGTTGGGGGCAAAACATAAAATTTACATATGCTTTTTGGAAATAAATTTTTCAAACCAGATCTCCACAAATTCTCCATTGTAAAAAAACTATTTCTTACGTATATTAAAGCTGTGAATATAGTGTTGTTCCGAGCGCAGTGGATTATATGACGCTGGAGGTGGATCTACTGATGGTGAGCTGAACACTTTCTACAATACTACAGTACTAATCATCAACCTCCAGGGTGGGGCACCTCAAAATACAGAGCATGGGGCCACCACAAGGGACGATTTCAGAGGGTCACCCCTTTCTACATACATAAGTGAAAAAACAATTTATCTATCAAAACGTGCAGAAGTTCAAGTGTATTTGGTGCAAAAAATCTGCAATTGTCCAGACTTTACACCATGAAACTAGGAAGAGTGGCTTTGTGGAAAAGGGGCTTAAGATGCAAAAATAGACACAAGATATTGGCACAAAGTAAACCCATCAGTAAGGGGTATAAACCTATCCCAGACAGTCTGAAGGTGCGCCAAAGTTATCATCCAGCCTTTGTGACAGAGATGACAGTCTCAGATTGGAGTTCAGACCCTCTGATGACTGAGGTTCATCTGGAGATCCTGCTCATTACTGTGCCAAGAAGTAATGATAATTATCCAGACATTCTGGACGCCAGTAACAGGACTCAGAGGATCAAACCATAATAATCTCATGGCCAGATCTAAAGTTACATGTGAGGACGAGCTCTGCAGGTAACCTAATCCTCTATTAGCAGAGCTGCCACACATCTTGGTGGGAAGTACTATGATTAGGGGGATGGAGGACAACCTGTTGTTAATGACTTAGAAGCTGGACCTGCTCTGTCTACGTGTCTCAATTATCACTAATAGCCAGGATTGTAGTATTTATCTGTGATGGGAAGACTCTGCTACATCTCAATCTAACTAGAGGACAGAGGTAAGAGGTTCCCTCTCTCCACAGACATGGACCTTGATGCAGCATCTACTTTGTTATTACTTCCACTTTTCCTCCTTCTCACTGCTCTTCACACCAGGATATCATCACTTCCACCACTAAACACCAGTACATCGACCCTCATATCAGACCAGTACCTACAGTACATCTACCCACATCTCACACCAGTACCTCCAGTACATCTACCCAAACATCACACCAGTACCTCTAGTACATCTACCCAAACATCACACCAGTACCTCCAGTACATCTACCCACATGTCACACTGAAATACGCCTACCTACATGCCACAACGGTACACCCAGTACATCTATTTAATTCAACACCAGTATCTCTATCCACATGTCACACCAGTACCTCCAATACATCTATTCACATGTCACACCAGTATCTACACTCCATGTATCTGCACTCCATGTGTCTCCACACATAGATATCTCCTCTGCATCACTTATCTCCACACATAGATATCTCCTCTGCATCACTTATCTCCACACATAGATATCTCCTCTACATCACTTGTCTCCACACATAGATATCTCCTCTGCATCACTTATCTCCACACATAGATATCTCCTCTGCATCACTTATCTCCACACATAGATATCTCCTCTACATCACTTTTCTGCAAACAGATATCTCCTCTACATCACTTATCTCCGCACAGATATCTCCTCTACATCACTTATTTGCACACAGATATCTCCTCTATATCACTTATCTCCACACACAGATATCTCCTCTACATCACTTATCTCCACACACAGATATCTCCTCTACATAACTAATCTCCACACAGATATCTCCTCTACATCACTTATCTCCACACAGATATATCCTCTACATCACTTGTCTCCACACAAAGATATCTCCTCTACATCACTTGTCTCCACACATTGATATCTCCTCTACATCACTTATCTTCACACACAGGTATTTTCTCTGCATAAATTGTCTCCACACATAGATATCTCCTCTACATCACTTATCTCCACACATAGATATCTCCTCCACATCACTTGTCTCCACCCAGATATCTACTCTACATCACTTATCTCCATATATATATATATATATATATATATATATATATATATATCGCCTCTACATCACTTGTCTCTACACATAGATATCTCCTCTACATCACTTATCTCCACACAGATATCTCCTCTATATCACTTGTCTCCACACATAGATATCTCCTCTACATTACTTGTCTCCAGACAGATATCTCCTCTACATCACTTGTCTCCAGACAGATATCCCCTCTATATCACTTGTCTTCACACATAGATATCTCCTCTACATCACTTATCTCCACACAGATATCTCCTCTACATCACTTATCTCCACACAGATATATCCTCTACATCACTTGTCTCCACACATAGATATCTCCTCTACATCACTTGTCTCCACACATTGATATCTCCTCTACATCACTTATCTTCACACACAGGTATTTTCTCTGCATAAATTGTCTCCACACATAGATATCTCCTCTACATCACTTATCTCCACACATAGATATCTCCTCCACATCACTTGTCTCCACCCAGATATCTACTCTACATCACTTATCTCCACATATATATATATATATATATATATATATATATATCGCCTCTACATCACTTGTCTCTACACATAGATATCTCCTCTACATCACTTATCTCCACACAGATATCTCCTCTATATCACTTGTCTCTACACATAGATATCTCCTCTACATCACTTATCTCCACACAGATATCTCCTCTATATCACTTGTCTCCACACATAGATATCTCCTCTACATCACTTGTCTCCAGACAGATATCCCCTCTATATCACTTGTCTTCACACATAGATATCTCCTCTACATCACTTATCTCCACACAGATATCTCCACCACATCACTTATCTCCACACAGATATCTCCACCACATCACTTATCTCCACACAGATATCTCCTCTACATCACTTATCTCCACACAGATATCTCCTCTACATCACTTATCTCCACACAGATATCTCCTCTACATCACTCGTCTCCATACACAGGTATCTCCTCTACATCACTCCTCTCCATACACAGGTATCTCCTCTATATCACTTATTTCTGTATCATAGAAGGTTTGAATTCATATCATTTTACAGGTTCTGGAGATCAGGTCATTCATTCAGCAAATTATTCTGTTTATAATTATTTGGCATCTGCAAGAACTGTTCCCCTAAAAACAGCAACTGCCTCATGGGGGTTGTTTCCTTCTTCTGGATCATCACGGCAGGATAGTCATATGAACCAGACGTGTCTGTGACTATGTTCTTATGTACACAGGTGCCATTTTATACTCTTCATAAGTGTTTTGGTCCTGGATGCTATGAACCCCCTACTTTTGCAGCTTCACTTGCCGATGTTTGTCCTGTTCCTACGTAAGTAGACTCGTTTGGATTTTGTTATTTGGGGTTGCAGATGAGTTTTGACACACTGACCAAGGACATCACGTGGAAATAATAACCTATACACATTGAGAATGTTATTGGTCAGATCCATCTTGATCACAGCTTGTACGGTCCAATCACAGACTGATAGTCATCTTAGGGGCATCCCATTACAGGGCTTAGAGATGGCAGAAATGTCTTCTACTGAAACCCAACAAATCAGTTCTTACACTTAAATACAGAATTCAGACCTTGTCCCGGGTCCTAATCGTTAAGTACGGGGACATTTTTCTGGCAGCAGAGTGTGTGGGGGGCTGTTAAGTCCTGAGATTTTAGATTTTGACTGTAGTGTCCATGAAAACCCAATTTAATTTGTAGACTGTCAGCTCATGGGATAGGTTCTTTATCCCCCTTGGTTTATAAATTAGTAATAAAACAGATCTGATCATGAGATATCTGTAATTGCTGTGATGTGACATTCTTTGCTGGATTTTGGTTATTTTCTGGTCATTGGACATAAGGAGAAGTGACCTAATGATTTATAATAAAAATATGACCAGAATATTCTGAGGACGCTGGTCTGTAGCAGATCCTCAGGTTCTGGGACGATTGTAGGTATCTTGGAAAATATTGTTGTATCTTCTCCATGTTTATTCTTCCCCTGATTTGTGGGTGTTTGCAGTCAGATATTTCTGCAGCTTCTATAGAAGCTTCTATTCCCAGATCACTTGTTCTGTAGAACAATACTGAGGCTCATAACCTGGGGAGAACGTTCCGCTCTTCACTGGAAAGCCATTGTCTCTGGTTAGCAGCCTTTTCAGTAAGAAGCCGCCACCTATGACAAGTCTGGAGAATAGGGCAGGTGTCCGAGTCCCCCATAAATAGCATCATGACGTCAGTGAGTGTAAGTGATGGAAAGGTCCCAGATCACTTGGATATCGAGAAGAGGTCAGTGTTCCGAGATATTCAGAGATATTCCAAAAATTGCATAGAGGACATCACAGTATTTATTATGGACCTCCCAGTTATTTATATAGGACCTGTTCCCAACCTATAACATCAAGATACACCCCAAAAATACAGAGACCTCCTTCATAAATTCAGGCTCCAGATCCCTAAATGCAGATGCCATTCCAAACCCTGCAATAAATACAGACCCCAGACCAGAACCCTGAATAAACACTGATTCCAGACCAGACCCCTGAATAAATACAGACCCCAGACCAGAACCCTAAATAAACACCGATTCCAGACCAGACCCCTGAATAAATACAGACCCCAGACCAGACCCCTGAATAAATACAGACCACAGACCAGACCCCTAATAAATACAGACCCCTGAATAAATACAGACCCCAGACAGAACCCTGAATAAATACAGACCCCAGATCAGATCCCGGAATAAACACAGACCCCAGACTAGAACCCTGAATAAACACTGATTTCAGACCAGAACCCTGAATAAACACCGATTCCAGACCAGACCCCTGAATAAATACAGACCCCAGACCAGACCCCTGAATAAACACTGATTCCAGACCCCTGAATAAATGCAGACTCCAGACCAAACCCCTGAATAAATACAGACCCCAGACCAGAACCCTGAATAAACACAGATTCCAGATCCCTGAATAAATACAGACTCCAGGCCAGACCCCTGAATAAATACAGACCCCAGACCAGAACCCTGAATAAACACAGATTCCAGATCCCTGAATAAATACAGACTCCAGGCCAGACCCCTGAATAAACACTGATTCCAGACCCCTGAGTAAATGCAGACTCCAGACCAGACCCCTGAATAAATACAGACCCCAGACCAGAACCCTTAATAAACACTGATTCCAGATCCCTGAATAAATACAGACTCCAGACCAGACCCCTGAATAAATACAGACCCCAGACCAGAACACTGAATAAACACCGATTCCAGACCCCTGAATAAATACAGACCCCAGACCAGAACCCTGAATAAACACCGATTCCAGACCCCTGAATAAATACAGACCCCAGACCAGAACCCTGAATAAATACTGACCCCAGACCAGAACCCTGAATAAACACTGATTCCAGACCAGACCCCTGAATAAATACAGACCCCAGACCAGAACCCTGAATAAACACAGATTCCAGACCCCTGAATAAATACAGACCAGAACCCTGAATAAATACAGACCACAGACTAGAACCCTGAATAAATACAGACCGCAGACCAGAACCCTGAATAAATACAGACCGCAGACCAGAACCCTGAATAAACACAGACCCCAGACCAGACCCCTGAATAAATACAGACCCCAGACCAGAACCCTAAATAAACACTGATTCCAGACCAGACCCCTGAATAAATACAGACCCCAGACCAGAACCCTGAATAAATACAGACCCCAGACCAGAACCCTAAATAAACACTGATTCCAGACCAGACCCCTGAATAAATACAGACCCCAGACCAGAACCCTGAATAAACACCGATTCTAGACCAGACCCCTGAATAAATACAGACGCCAGACCAGAACCCTGAATAAACACTGATTCCAGACCAGACACCTGAATAAAACCAGGCCCCTGAATAAATGCAGACCCAAGACCAGACCCTAGACCCCTAAATACAGCCTCCAGTCCACACCCCTTAATAAAAACAGTTCTCAGACCAGACCCTTAAATAAATACAGACCCCAGACCAGACCCTTGAATAAGTACAGTCCTCAGACTAGACCCCTAAGTAGATGCAGACATCAGACCAGACCCCTGAATAAATACCGACACCCGACCAGGTGACTGAATAAATACAAATACCAAACCAGACCCTTAAATAAATACAGACCCCAGTCCAAACCCCTCAAATAGACCCCAGACCAGACCCTTAAATAAATACAGACCCCAGACCAGAACCCTCACCAGAACCCTCAATAAATACAGACCCCAGACCAAACCCCTCAAATAGAACCCAGACCAGAACCCTGAATAAATGCAGACACCGAAACAAAAGTTCTACATTATCCTAAAATAAGCCTAAGGCTGGGTTCACATCTGCGTCCTTAATTCCGGCAGTCTGTTCTGTCAGGGAAACAGACTGCCGGAATTCACCGTATCCGGCGTACATGGCGGCCTTCGGCCGGACAAAAATACTTCATTCAGCATTTTTTGTTAGGCTGAAGGTAACCGTCTGATCCTATTTCAGTAAATGGGGATTTGGCGGTACGCAAGGGTATCCGGCTGCGCTGGATGTGGTAAACTCCGGCAGTCTGTTCCTCCACCAGGATCCGACTGTCGGAGACAAAACCGCAGATGTGAACCAGGCCTAATGGGAGACTGCGAGCTCTGCTGCCTACAGTGAATGTGAATCTGGACCTAACCTATGACTTCTCTTCTAATGCAGATCTGGTGAACAGAACAGCGGCAGGTATCTACAATGTGTCTGTCTGTCCATCCATCTCATACTCTATCTATCTGATCTATCTATCTATCTATCCATCTATCTATCTATCTATCCATCTATCTATCTATCCATCTCATACTCTATCTATCCATCTATCTATCTATCTATCTATCTATCTATCTATCTATCTATCTATCTATCTATCCATCTCATACTCTATCTATCCATCTATCTATCTATCTATCCATCTATCTATCTATCTATCCATCTCATACTCTATCTATCCATCTATCTATCTATCTATCTATCTATCCATCTACAGTATCTATCTATCTCATATCTATCCATCTATCTATCTATCTATCTATCTATTATCTATCTATCTATCTATCTCCTATCTATCTATCTATCTATCTATCTATCTCCTATCTATCTATCTATCTATCTATCTATCTATCTATCTCATATTGTATCCATCTATCTATCTAATATCTATCTATCTATCTATCTATCTATCTATCCATCTATCTATCTCTATCTCTCTATCTCTCTAATGTCTGCAGTATCTGATGTTTCTTCTTCCCCTGTAGAATGCGGCCAGCCTTCCTTCTCCCAGCGTGTTGTAGGTGGTAAGAACTCTCTTCTGGGGAAGTGGCCGTGGCAGGTCAGCGTGGTCTCTGATAACAATCATCTGTGTGGCGGGTCCCTTATCTCCAGGAGCTGGGTGGTCACTGCTGCGCATTGTATGGGGTGAGGGAATGATTTTTCCTATATGTCCTGTATGGACCGTACATCGGTGTCTGCATTCCATTGGGAAATAGAACAGATGTAGCAGAGCTCAGCCTGCGCCCGCTCACCATGACCTGATAACTTTGTCTTTGCAGTTCAGATAGCTTACAGACACGAAGAAAACGCGGAAGCAATGAGGATAGAAGACGTGCGAAGCGACAGGCGTGAGTAATCCCCGCTACACGTGCGAGCACGCCGAGCGATATCGCGCCACCTGTGCCCCCCTGATATATGTGTGCGATGGAACATTATGACACGCAGCCTAACTGGGCTTATGGCCGCTCTCGTCCCAGACGCTAAAACGTGACCCTAATGAGGAAATGTGAGCGGAACTTATAAGGTTAAAACTATCCGATCCCTAAGAGCTGTGTACAATCCGGTGCTAACAAAGGGCGGGGGCGGGGCAGGTGTTAGGTGTTAGCTTCTCGACACCGCGGTCAGTGATTATATGAGCAGTAATCGGATCCAGCGCTGAGCTGTATACAGTGGAGGCCGCGCAGGAATCATTCTGCAGTAGCACATGGCTGCGGGAATCAACGTACTGTTAGTGCACTGATCAGGACAGTGTGGCCTCAGGAAGGCCGTGCCCCCCCCGCCTCGGGAAGGCCGTGCCCCCCTGCCTCGGGAAGGCCGTGCCCCCCCACCTCGGGAAGGCCGTGCACCCCAGCCTCGGGAAGGCCGTGCACCCCCGCCTCGGGAAGGCCGTGCACCCCCGCCTCGGGAAGGCCGTGCACCCCCGCCTCGGGAAGGCCGTGCACCCCCGCCTCGGGAAGGCCGTGCACCCCTTCCTCGGGAAGGCCGTGCACCCCCTCCTCGGGAAGGCCGTGCCCCCCCGCCTCGGTAAGGCCGTGCACCTCCTCCTCGGAAAGGCCGTGCCCCTCCGCCTCGGGAAGGCCGCGCACCCCCGCCTCGGGAAGGCCGTGCACCCCCTCCTCGGGAAGGCCGTGCACCCCCGCCTCGGGAAGGCCGTGCACCCCCTCCTCGGGAAGGCCGTGCCCCCCCGCCTCGGGAAGGCCGTGCACCTCCTCCTCGGAAAGGCCGTGCCCCCCCGCCTCGGGAAGGCCGTGCACTCCCGGCTCGGAGAGGCCGTGCCCCTCCGCCTCGGGGAGGCCGTGCACCCCCGCCTCGGGGAGGCCGTGCCCCCCCCGCCTCGGGAAGGCCGTGCCCCTCCGCCTCGGAAAGGCCGTGCACCTCCTCCTCGGAAAGGCCGTGCCCCCCCGCCTCGGGAAGGCCGTGCACCCCCGCCTCGGGGAGGCCGTGCCCCTCCGCCTCGGGGAGGCCGTGCACCCCCGCCTCGGGAAGGCCGTGCCCCCCCGCCTCGGGAAGGCCGTGCCCCCCCACCACAGGAAGGCCGTGCACCCCCTCCTCGGGAAGGCCGTGCCCCCCATGCCTGCGCCCTATGTCATTATTTTAACAAATGTATTAAAGGTTGAGTTTTAGTGCCTGGGAGAAGAGTGGTGCTAAAGCCTAGTTAGGCTACGAGTTGTAATATATTGAAAACCCTTCGCAGACAGGGCCCCCCTGTGTTGGTGTCGTTAGTATTACAGAACATGAAGCATCCTGGTTACATGAAGGATCTCTCAATTACCTGCATCATTACCGATTCTTCGCAGACTTTCACGTTTCTTATAATCTCTGCTCAAGTTGGGTCCTTCTGTTGTATCATAGGAATGTTGATCGCTATTCACTGACATAATACAGTATATTATAGATTAGTGGACATGAATGTCCTCTGAGGCAGGAGCTCTCCCTTCAGCTCCGTCCACCACCCTCCATTCTCCTCCGATCTCCTCACGTGCTGCACCTGTTCTCCAGGATGTTCTTCTTAGACTGACCTCAAACATAATACAGTATATTATAGGACAGCGGAGGACGGCAGTGACTGTCCTGTGAGGGAGGAGCTCAGCCTTCGTCTGTATCCACCACCCTCCTGATGATCCTCCCATGCTGCACCTGTTCTCCAGGATGTTCTTCTTGACCTCAAACATAATACAGTATATTATAGGACAGCGGAGGACGGCAGTGACTGTCCTGTGAGGGAGGAGCTCTGTCTTCATCTGTGTCCACCATCCTCCTGATGATCCTCCCATGCTGCACTCCATGGCGGGCTGGCTATAGATCCTACAGGGAAATTTCCTGGTGGGCCAATGCCCAGGGGGGCCATCCAAGCCCTCATCTTGGCCACCAGCCATGTACATAGAGATCTGATGCTCTCAGCATTAATTAATATAAGAGCATCAAGCAGTAACGGCCACTGTATTGCCGTCTGAAGGACGATGATGCAGTTTCATACTGTTATGAAGGCGGTAATATTTTGTTCTGCACTGCGGTATTTGGGTCTGTTGGGTGGTATTTTGTGCTGCACTACAGTATTGCTTACCCGCCTAATTGTGTTGCCCCGCCTTTTGTCAGTATAGACCCAATTACAACATGGGGCCACTTTTTTTTCTAGGGCCACTTTACATTCCCAGTCCGCCCCTGGCTGCACCTGTTCCCCGGGATGTTCTTCAGTCAGACTTACCGCTCTTACCGCTTTTCTACTTCTCCATTGCCTCCTCCACCCCATGACCCCCGAGGGGGATGTGACACCTCCGCCATCATACATCACCCCCGGGGTGAATGGCTCAGTCAATGTTTTCCATGGCTCCTACACAACCCCTTCTGCCTCCTGGGTCAGGACCCTCATAGATCGGAGGTCAGAACTCCCCTTTGCACCTTGTTGTTTGCAGACGTTTAGGATCGATAGTTGTCGGCCATGTTTGTCTCTCGTATTGCGCAGTGGTATCTGTCGCTGCTATAACGGGTATTAATTGTCTTATCCTTTCTTCTCACTGTGATTATCAGGAGTGGAACATTTTCCGTGATGCTGGGCGTGCTCACCCTGACAGGAACAAGTCCCACGAGGGTCATTGTGCCAGTGAAAACCACCATCATGCACCCGATATACAGCGGAGACGGGAGCAGCGGAGACCTGGCGTTATTGGAACTGGAGCGTCCTGTGACTTTTAATAACTACATTCAGCCAATCTGCCTCCCCGACCCCGACCAGCTATTCCCAGACGGAATGATGTGCTGGGTAACCGGCTGGGGGAATATTATGGAAGGAGGTAAGTTATCCGACCACTGATCAGAGATGAGGTGTGGACACCACAGTCATGTACAAGAGACCAGAGTGCTCCCTCGGGCACAGGGTGAAGGCGGTGAGCTCCCGGCTCCCACCATCACAGTGTGGTTTCCACCGGCCTTCAGTCAGAGATTCTTCAGTAGAAAATGATATGAAGACCGGAGGGTTCATGTCTGTTTTTTTCCAGTAAGCCTGGCCCTCCCGTATATCCTGCAAGAAGTGGAACTTCCTCTTATCAACTCCTCCGCATGTGACCACATGTTCAAAGCTGCCTACAACATCACCGCTGCCATGAGCGTTGTACAAGACGACATGATCTGTGCCGGATACCAGGAGGGCAAGAAGGATTCCTGCCAGGTAAGTCCTCATCGGCCGCATCCAAACTGTTCTGATGTGCTTAGATACAGATACTAGTAGATGCCCAGGTTATACCAGCTGTACGTATATAATTATATACAGGAGATACCCAGGTTATACCAGCTATACATATATAATTATATACAGGAGGAGATGCCCAGGTTCTACCAGCTGTACATATATAATTATATACAGGAGATGCCCAGGTTATACCAGCTGTACATATATAATTATATACAGGAGATGCCCAGGTTATACCAGCTGTACATATATAATTATATACAGGAGATGCCCAGGTTATACCAGCTGTACATATATAATTATATACAGGAGATGCCCAGGTTATACCAGCTGTACATATATAATTATATACAGGAGATACCCAGGTTATACCAGCTGTACATATATAATTATATACAGGAGATGCCCAAGTTATACCAGCTGTACATATATAATTATATACAGGAGATGCCCAGGTTCTACCAGCTGTACATATATAATTATATACAGGAGATACCCAGGTTATACCAGCTGTACATATATTATTATATACTGGAGATACCCAGGTTATACCAGCTGTATGTATATAATTATATACAGGAGATGCCCGGGTTATACCAGCTGTACATATATTATTATATACAGGAGATGCCCGGGTTATACCAGCTGTACATATATAATTATATACAGGAGGAGATACCCAGGTTATACCAGCTGTACATATATAATTATATACAGGAGATGCCCAGGTTATACCAGCTGTATGTATATAATTATATACAGGAGATGCCCGGGTTATACCAGCTGTACATATATTATTATATACAGGAGATGCCCGGGTTATACCAGCTGTACATATATAATTATATACAGGAGATGCCCAGGTTATACCAGCTGTACATATATTATTATATACAGGAGATGCCCAGGTTATACCAGCTGTATGTATAGAATTATCAGGGTGGTTGTGGGGCCCCTGCTATAACTGCATGATGTTATTTTCTTCAGGGGGATTCGGGGGGCCCTCTGGCTTGTCAGTTTGGTAGTTCCTGGTTTCTTGTTGGCGTTGTGAGCTGGGGAGATGGCTGTGCCAGGCCCGGAGAACCCGGAGTCTACACCAAGGTCTCCAGCTTCTCAGCCTGGATCCAGGAAAACGCTCATATGGATCCAACATCTGAGGGGACTATCAATGTGACAGTCCATGTCAACACATTCAGCACCAAGAAGCCAACGGCTGCCGCACAAAGCTTCTTCTCATCCAAAAACATCCAAGAAGACACCAGCGGGGCGGCGGGGCAGATGCCTCTCGTCGGAGCTGCGGGTTTAATGCTCCTGATTTTCCTCGTCAGGACTCTGGACATTATGTAAGAAGTGACGGAGAAGCTTTAATGTTCCAACGTATCAATCCACGAATCTGCAATCACTAAAGTTATTTAGAAATCCAAGCGGCCGCCTCAATTCTTCAAGCTTCTCTGAGGAGACCCGGATTGTACTGTGGTCAGGGAGAAGGCTTGGACATCACCTCATTGCTCCTTCTTGGAGACGGATGCCCCCAATGCTGGTGACCTCTGAGCTGATCGGAGGAGGCCGCCTGGACCAGCAGAGAAACGTCTTCAAGATTTCTAAACATCTGATTGATTTATTGCCACTAATTGTCCCAGGATTCCTGACAATCTTCATCCCGTCCTGCAGTTGAGAACATTGGTGCTACCATCAGACATGGTCTACGGTCATTCCACCATTTACTGCAGATATCAATGAATTTACTGTACACAGGCCTAATGCTGTATTATACACTGCACTAAAAATACATACATAAATAATACAGCATTTTACTGCACATGAATAATACCGCCATATACTTTAGGAGTAAAAAATATATATTTGTACAGTGTTAGCCGGTAAATAGAAGATCAAAAAAGGAATGAGATCCCTCAGTGGTTGATACCTTTCAATGGCGAACTAAAAAGATGATGACAAAATTGCAAGCTTTCCGGGCTACTTGGCCTCTTCGTCAGAGGTCTGATGGCGGACAGTGAGGCCCGAGTAGCCCGGAAAGCTCGCAATTTTGTCATCATCTTTTTAGTTCGCCATTGAAAGGTATCAACCACTGAGAGATCTCATTCCCTTTTTTATCTGCCATACTGGTCACATAAATACTACTGCTACATACCGTACACATTCACATTGCTGTGTTATACACTGCACATAAAATACATACATTATACATAAATAAAAAAACAGCATTTTTCTGAACAGATAAATAATGCCGCCATATAACGTAGACATAAATACTACCATATACTTTGCACATAATACCTTTATACACTGTATACATCCATAATGCTGTGTTATACACTACACAAAAAATACATACAGCATTATACACAACTAATGCAGCATTATATGGAACACAAATAATACCGCCATATATTGTGCACATAAATAATACCGCCATATATTGTGCACATAAATAATACCACCATATAGTGTGCCATATATTATACACATCCATAATGTTGTGTTATACGGGGCAGACCGAGACCCGGAAGATGGGGCAGACAGTGTACAGATCAACCAACACACGATGGCGTTTTCACCAGACATATGGATGTCTCTCTCGCAGACCGAGGAGCACAGCTCCACAACGACACTGTCACCGCGTACCGTCTGTTGAAGAGACTGGACAGAGCTCTGCCCTACCTTATTGGTTGCAAACTGGAAATATGGTGGCACTTACCCAGTAAGTACCAGTGTGCCACCATATTGCCAGTTGTGAACCAACATTGCAAGCTGAGTGGGAGCGGCTGCTGAGCGGCCGGGACGGAGGAGCACGTTACCTGCGCATGAGCAGTGCAGACTTCAAAGACTTCAGGCCTAATCACGGACGCTAGAAGAAAATACCCGGGGGGTCAATTACGATCAGAAACACGTCTACATAAGGCCTATTTCTGGAGCAGATTGCGGTGCAGAGGTTATTTGCGCTGCAATCTGCGACTAGTCCCCGCTCACACCAGGTCTAAAAAAGTGGACCTGGCGTGGTCATCGAGGGGGACGGTCCAGCCGAAAATAGTTTAAATGTAAGACAGCAAGGAAGCTAGCTTACATATAGACCAGCGCTGGATAGGCTGGGGTTATGTAGAGGCCGGCGCCTCTACCTCTGTAGAAGTTATGCCTGAGCCTCTACCTCTGTAGAAGTTATGCCGGCACCTCTACCTCTGTAGAAGTTATGCCTGAGCCTCTACCTCTGTAGAAGTTATGCCGGCGCCTCTACCTCTGTAGAAGTTATCACAGCGCCTCTACCTCTGTAGAAGTTATCACAGCGCCTCTACCTCTGTAGAAGTTATCACAGCGCCTCTACCTCTGTAGAAGTTATCACAGCGCCTCTACCTCTGTAGAAGTTATCACAGCGCCTCTACCTCTGTAGAAGTTATGCCTGAGCCTCTACCTCTGTAGAAGTTATGCCTGAGCCTCTACCTCTGTAGAAGTTATGCCTGAGCCTCTACCTCTGTAGAAGTTATGCCTGAGCCTCTACCTCTGTAGAAGTTATGCCTGAGCCTCTACCTCTGTAGAAGTTATGCCTGAGCCTCTACCTCTGTAGAAGTTATGCCTGAGCCTCTACCTCTGTAGAAGTTATGCCTGAGCCTCTACCTCTGTAGAAGTTATGCCTGAGCCTCTACCTCTGTAGAAGTTATGCCTGAGCCTCTACCTCTGTAGAAGTTATGCCTGAGCCTCTACCTCTGTAGAAGTTATGCCTGAGCCTCTACCTCTGTAGAAGTTATGCCTGAGCCTCTACCTCTGTAGAAGTTATGCCTGAGCTTCTACCTCTGTAGAAGTTATGCTGGAGCCTCTACCTCTGTAGAAGTTATCACAGCGCCTCTACCTCTGTAGAAGTTATGCCGGCGCCTATACCTCTGTAGAAGTTATGCCTGAGCCTCTACCTCTGTAGAAGTTATCACAGCGCCTCTACCTCTGTAGAAGTTATGCTTGAGCCTCTACCTCTGTAGAAGTTATGCCTGAGCCTCTACCTCTGTAGAAGTTATGCCTGAGCCTCTACCTCTGTAGAAGTTATGCCTGAGCCTCTACCTCTGTAGAAGTTATGCCTGAGCCTCTACCTCTGTAGAAGTTATGCCTGAGCTTCTACCTCTGTAGAAGTTATGCTGGAGCCTCTACCTCTGTAGAAGTTATGCCGGCGCCTCTACCTCTGTAGAAGTTATGCCGGCGCCTCTACCTCTGTAGAAGTTATGCTTGAGCCTCTACCTCTGTTGAAGTTATGCCTGAGCCTCTACCTCTGTAGAAGTTATGCCTGAGCCTCTACCTCTGTAGAAGTTATGCCTGAGCCTCTACCTCTGTAAAAGTTATGCTTGAGCCTCTACCTCTGTAAAAGTTATGCCTGAGCCTCTACCTCTGTAGAAGTTATGCCTGAGCCTCTACCTCTGTAGAAGTTATGCCTGAGCCTCTACCTCTGTAGAAGTTATGCCGGCGCCTCTACCTCTGTAGAAGTTATGCTTGAGCCTCTACCTCTGTTGAAGTTATGCCTGAGCCTCTACCTCTGTAGAAGTTATGGCTGAGCCTCTACCTCTGTAGAAGTTATGCCAGCGCCTCTACCTCTGTAGAAGTTATGCCGGTACCTCTACCTCTGTAGAAGTTATGCCTGAGCCTCTACCTCTGTAGAAGTTATGCCGGCGCCTCTACCTCTGAGAAATTATGCTTGAGCCTCTGTAGAAGTTATGCCGGCGCCTCTACCTCTGTAGAAGTTATGCCGGTGCCTCTACCTCTGTAGAAGTTATGCCTGAGCCTCTACCTCTGTAGAAGTTATGCCGGTGCCTCTACCTCTGTAGAAGTTATGCCTGAGCCTCTACCTCTGTAGAAGTTATGCCGGCGCCTTGGTCGTTTTAACCTAGGACCCCAGCACTGCGAGGCACCAGTGCTAACCACTGAGCCACCGTGCTGCCCACTACTTCAACGGATCCACCACCAGAGCAGGGCTTATTAAGACTGGCGTCTAAAATGCCGTCTTGATAAACAACCCTCCACCCCCCTTTTCCCCGGTTTTCGGGTACTGTCGGATGTCCACAGCTTTTATTGGTACAGTAGAAGCAGGCGACAGGTATACAAGCTGCGAGATACAAAATAACACAAAAGACAAACACAATCCTGCCTGTCCAGGCGCTAACCAGTGCACGCTCCCGCTCTGTCCTACAAACAATAAGCAGCAACCTCCAGCTGGTGAGCAGCCTCCAGAGAGCACCCAATGTACCCGACCTCGGAACCCTGCACCGGATAACGGGGACGATTACCGAGGGACCGGAGAAGGTCTTGACTCCGGAAACTTCATTCTACCCAGAACATGGTTATTAAAGAGACGTGTGCTGCTCGCCCTTCTGCCTGCACAGGGGAGAATCCTAGGCGGAATGTATACTCCGTCGCTGTCTTATGATATACACACACGTATCCGCCACATACACCCGAAACAGTCACACACAGAAGTACAAACACCCAGTGAACACTTGTATATACAGACAGGACCATGGGAGGCAGAGCATGGATGGGGGAGGGGGTGTAGACGGATCAGTATGTTCTGAACTGGATGGAGCAACATCCTTCCGTGATCTATACATAATACCGCACTGTGCATACATATGATTGGACGCGCTCCTCTAGTATATAATGCCCTCACATCCTTCTATCCTTAGAATACCGCCATATCTGTTCATATGATTGGACGCAGTCCTCCATTATATAATGCGCTCACATCCTTCTATCCTTAGAATACCGCCATATCTGTTTATATGATTGGGCTCGCTCCTCCATTATATAATGCGCTCACATCCTTCTATCCTTAGAATACCGCCATCTCTGTTCATATGATTGGACGCAGTCCTCCATTATATAATGCGCTCACATCCTTCCATCCTTAGAATACCGCCATATCCGTTCATATGATTGAACGCAGTCCTCCAGTATATAATGCCCTCACATCCTTCTATCCTTAGAATACCGCCATATCCGTTCATATGTTTGGACGCGCTCCTCCAGTATATAATGCGCTCACATCCTTCTATACTTAGAATACCGCCATATCTGTTCATATGATTGGACGCAGTCCTCCATTATATAATGCGCTCACATCCTTCTATCCTTAGAATACCGCCATATCTGTTCATATGATTGGACGCAGTCCTCCATTATATAATGCTCTCACATCCTTCTATCCTTAGAATACCGCCATATCTGTTCATATGATTGGACGCAGTCCTCCATTATATAATGCGCTCACATCCTTCTATCCTTAGAATACCGCCATATCTGTTCATATGATTGGACGCAGTCCTCCAGTATATAATGCGGTCACATCCTTCTATCCTTAGAATACCGCCATATCCGTTCATATGTTTGGACGCAGTCCTCCAGTATATAATGCGCTCACATCCTTCTATCCTTAGAATACCGCCATATCCGCTGATATGTTTGGACATTCTGTAACATCCTCACGTCCTCCTATAATGTACTTATTGTTCTACAACAAGCAGTCTTTGTCCGGAGGCTCGTCTCCATTCTGCGCCACGTCTCATGCAGCCGCCATGGGCCAGATCGCGGCTTTGACGTCACGGGTCCTAAGCACCCAGCAGGGTTTGGCAGGATTCGTGCAGAGTTCTTCCTGGTCCCTATGAATGAGGCTCAGAACTCCATCTCCAGCCTGAAGAAGAGGGGGATTGTTCTTCCCGTGTTCGGTGCCAGTTACTGCTGTAAGGATCGATCTGCTATAATCACCGTCATTAAATCATAGACGACTTAACTACTGAGCCGCCTGTCAGCCCTGCCTTATCTGGAGAACACAAGCAGCTGAGCCCCACGTCCCCTCAGTGATCACTCAGCCGATAATCTGTCCACTAGGGGGCGACACCGGGAGGTTTGTCCCGACATGAGATCAAGTTCTTTCATCTGGACAAAATGTAAACAGTTCCAGCACCTGTGTTCGAATTCTAGACCGTTTTCAAATCCTCTGCTTACTGTCAGTGAATGCAGAAACTCTTGCTTCCACTTAGGGTACTTTCACACTAGCGTTTTTCTTTTCCGGCACTGAGTTCCGTTATAGGGCCTCAATACCGGAAAACAACTGATCAGTTTCATCCTAATGCAATCTAAATGGAGAGAAATCCATTCAGGATGCATCAGGGCGTCTTCCGTTCAGTCACTGAACTGAAGTTTTGGACGGAGGAAATATCGCAGCACGCTACGGTATTATCTCCGTCCAAAATTCCAGCATTAATCTACATTGAAATGTATTAGTGACATCCGGAGGGACGGATCCGTTCTTGCAATGCATTTGTGAGACGGATCCGGATCCATATCCATCTACAAATGCTGGCCGATTGCATGCAGATTATTGGATCCGGCAGCCAGTTCCGGCGACAAAAATGCTTGCCGGATCCATCTGCCGCAAGTGTGAAAGTAGCCTTAGACTTAGTGAACCTATCTAGTCCTCCTGACGGCTGAGAAGTGGATACAATTGTATCAGTCTAGAGAATGAGCTAAACTGCCCAGAGCCCAGACTGATACATTGTAGCAATGTCTGGATATCAGTGTGATGAATGGATGGGAGAGATGGATATCAGTGTGATGAATGGATCGGAGAGATGGATATCAGTGTGATGAATGGATCGGAGACATGGATATCAGTGTGATGAATGGATCGGAGACATGGATATCAGTGTGATGAATGGATCGGACACATGGATATCAGTGTGATGAATGGATCGGAGACATGGATATCAGTGTGATGAATGGAGCGGAGAGATGGATATCAGTGTGATGAATGGATGGGAGACATGGATATCAGTGTGATGAATGGATCGGAGAGATGGATATCAGTGTGATGAATGGATGGGAGACATGGATATCAGTGTGATGAATGGAGCGGAGACATGGATATCAGTGTGATGAATGGATGGGAGACATGGATATCAGTGTGATGAATGGATGGGAGACATGGATATCAGTGTGATGAATGGATAGTAGACATGGATATCAGTGTGATGAATGGATCGGAGACATGGATATCAGTGTGATGAATGGATCGGAGACATGGATATCAGTGTGATGAATGGAGCGGAGACATAGATATCAGTGTGATGAATGGAGCGGAGACATGGATATCAGTGTGATGAATGGATGGGAGACATGGATATCAGTGTGATGAATGGGTCGGAGACATGGATATCAGTGTGATGAATGGGTCGGAGACATGGATATCAGTGTGATGAATGGATCGGAGAGATGGATATCAGTGTGATGAATGGATGGGAGAGATGGATATCAGTGTGATGAATGGATGGGAGACATGGATATCAGTGTGATGAATGGATGGGAGACATGGATATCAGTGTGATGAATGGATGGGAGACATGGATATCAGTGTGATGAATGGATGGGAGACATGGATATCAGTGTGATGAATGGATGGGAGACATGGATATCAGTGTGATGAATGGATGGGAGACATGGATATCAGTGTGATGAATGGATGGGAGACATGGATATCAGTGTGATGAATGGATGGGAGACATGGATATCAGTGTGATGAATGGAGCGGAGACATGGATATCAGTGTGATGAATGGAGCGGAGACATGGATATTAGTGTGATGAATGGATGGGAGACATGGATATCAGTGTGATGAATGGATGGGAGACATGGATATCAGTGTGATGAATGGATGGGAGACATAGATATCAGTGTGATGAATGGATAGTAGACATGGATATCAGTGTGATGAATGGGTCGGAGACATGGATATCAGTGTGATGAATGGATGGGAGACATGGATATCAGTGTGATGAATGGATGGGAGACATAGATATCAGTGTGATGAATGGATAGTAGACATGGATATCAGTGTGATGAATGGGTCGGAGACATGGATATCAGTGTGATGAATGGATGGGAGAGATGGATATCAGTGTGATGAATGGATCGGAGACATGGATATCAGTGTGATGAATGGATCGGACACATGGATATCAGTGTGATGAATGGATGGGAGACATGGTTATCAGTGTGATGAATGGAGCGGAGACATGGATATCAGTGTGATGAATGGATGGGAGACATGGATATCAGTGTGATGAATGGATAGTAGACATAGATATCAGTGTGATGAATGGATGGGAGACATGGATATCAGTGTGATGACTGGATAGTAGACATGGATATCAGTGTGATGAATGGAGCGGAGACATGGATATCAGTGTGATGAATGGATCGGAGAGATGGATATCAGTGTGATGAATGGATCGGAGACATGGATATCAGTGTGATGAATGGAGCGGACACATGGATATCAGTGTGATGAATGGTTCGGAGACATGGATATCAGTGTGATGAATGGAGCGGAGACATGGATATCAGTGTGATGAATGGATCGGAGAGATGGATATCAGTGTGATGAATGGATGGGAGACATGGATATCAGTGTGATGAATGGAGCGGAGACATGGATATCAGTGTGATGAATGGATCGGAGAGATGGATATCAGTGTGATGAATGGATGGGAGACATGGATATCAGTGTGATGAATGGTTCGGAGACATGGATATCAGTGTGATGAATGGAGCGGAGACATGGATATCAGTGTGATGAATGGATCGGAGACATGGATATCAGTGTGATGAATGGTTCGGAGACATGGATATCAGTGTGATGAATGGTTCGGAGACATGGATATCAGTGTGATGAATGGATCGTAGAGATGGATATCAGTGTGATGAATGGATGGGAGACATGGATATCAGTGTGATGAATGGATCGGAGACATGGATATCAGTGTGATGAATGGTTCGGAGACATGGATATCAGTGTGATGAATGGTTCGGAGACATGGATATCAGTGTGATGAATGGATCGTAGAGATGGATATCAGTGTGATGAATGGTTCGGAGACATGGATATCAGTGTGATGAATGGATCGGAGAGATGGATATCAGTGTGATGAATGGATCGGAGACATGGATATCAGTGTGATGAATGGATCGGAGACATGGATATCAGTGTGATGAATGGAGCGGAGACATGGATATCAGTGTGATGAATGGATCGGAGACATGGATATCAGTGTGATGAATGGATCGGAGAGATGGATATCAGTGTGATGAATGGATCGGAGAGATGGATATAAGTGTGATGAATGGAGCGGAGACATGGATATCAGTGTGATGAATGGAGCGGAGAGATGGATATCAGTGTGATGAATGGATCGGAGAGATGGATATCAGTGTGATGAATGGATCGGAGAGATGGATATCAGTGTGATGAATGGATCGGAGAGATGGATATCAGTGTGATGAATGGAGCGGAGACATGGATATCAGTGTGATGAATGGAGCGGAGACATGGATATCAGTGTGATGAATGGATCGTAGAGATGGATATCAGTGTGATGAATGGATCGGAGAGATGGATATAAGTGTGATGAATGGAGCGGAGACATGGATATCAGTGTGATGAATGGATCGTAGAGATGGATATCAGTGTGATGAATGGATCGGACACATGGATATCAGTGTGATGAATGGATCGGACACATGGATATCAGTGTGATGAATGGATGGGAGACATGGATATCAGTGTGATGAATGGAGCGGACACATGGATATCAGTGTGATGAATGGTTCGGAGAGATGGATATCAGTGTGATGAATGGAGCGGAGACATGGATATCAGTGTGATGAATGGAGCGGAGACATGGATATCAGTGTGATGAATGGATCGGAGAGATGGATATCAGTGTGATGAATGGAGCGGAGACATGGATATCAGTGTGATGAATGGAGCGGAGACATGGATATCAGTGTGATGAATGGATCGTAGAGATGGATATCAGTGTGATGAATGGATCGGAGAGATGGATATAAGTGTTATGAACGGAGCGGAGACATGGATATCAGTGTGATGAATGGATCGTAGAGATGGATATCAGTGTGATGAATGGATCGGAGAGATGGATATAAGTGTGATGAATGGAGCGGAGACATGGATATCAGTGTGATGAATGGATCGTAGAGATGGATATCAGTGTGATGAATGGATCGGACACATGGATATCAGTGTGATGAATGGATCGGACACATGGATATCAGTGTGATGAATGGATGGGAGACATGGATATCAGTGTGATGAATGGAGCGGAGACATGGATATCAGTGTGATGAATGGAGCGGAGACATGGATATCAGTGTGATGAATGGATCGTAGAGATGGATATCAGTGTGATGAATGGATCGGAGAGATGGATATAAGTGTGATGAATGGAGCGGACACATGGATATCAGTGTGATGAATGGATCGTAGAGATGGATATCAGTGTGATGAATGGAGCGGAGACATGGATATCAGTGTGATGAATGGATGGGAGACATGGATATCAGTGTGATGAATGGAGCGGAGACATGGATATCAGTGTGATGAATGGATCGGACACATGGATATCAGTGTGATGAATGGATGGGAGACATGGATATCAGTGTGATGAATGGAGCGGAGACATGGATATCAGTGTGATGAATGGATCGGAGAGATGGATATCAGTGTGATGAATGGATCGGACACATGGATATCAGTGTGATGAATGGTTCGGAGACATGGATATCAGTGTGATGAATGGATCGGACACATGGATATCAGTGTGATGAATGGAGCGGAGACATGGATATCAGTGTGATGAATGGTTCGGAGACATGGATATCAGTGTGATGAATGGATCGGAGACATGGATATCAGTGTGATGAATGGAGCGGAGACATGGATATCAGTGTGATGAATGGAGCGGAGACATAGATATCAGTGTGATGAATGGAGCGGAGACATGGATATCAGTGTGATGAATGGATCGGAGAGATGGATATCAGTGTGATGAATGGATCGGAGAGATGGATATCAGTGTGATGAATGGAGCGGAGACATGGATATCAGTGTGATGAATGGATCGGAGAGATGGATATCAGTGTGATGAATGGAGCGGAGACATAGATATCAGTGTGATGAATGGAGCGGAGAGATGGATATCAGTGTGATGAATGGATCGGAGAGATGGATATCAGTGTGATGAATGGATGGGAGACATGGATATCAGTGTGATGAATGGATGGGAGACATGGATATCAGTGTGATGAATGGATCGGAGACATGGATATCAGTGTGATGAATGGATCGGAGACATGGATATCAGTGTGATGAATGGAGCGGAGACATAGATATCAGTGTGATGAATGGAGCGGAGACATGGATATCAGTGTGATGAATGGATCGGAGAGATGGATATCAGTGTGATGAATGGATCGGAGACATGGATATCAGTGTGATGAATGGATCGGAGACATGGATATCAGTGTGATGAATGGATCGGAGACATGGATATCAGTGTGATGAATGGATCGGAGACATGGATATCAGTGTGATGAATGGAGCGGAGACATGGATATCAGTGTGATGAATGGATCGGAGAGATGGATATCAGTGTGATGAATGGTTCGGAGACATGGATATCAGTGTGATGAATGGAGCGGAGACATGGATATCAGTGTGATGAATGGTTCGGAGACATGGATATCAGTGTGATGAATGGATCGGAGACATGGATATCAGTGTGATGAATGGATCGTAGAGATGGATATCAGTATGATGAATGGAGCGGAGACATGGATATCAGTGTGATGAATGGTTCGGAGACATGGATATCAGTGTGATGAATGGATCGGACACATGGATATCAGTGTGATGAATGGATGGGAGACATGGATATCAGTGTGATGAATGGAGCGGAGACATGGATATCAGTGTGATGAATGGAGCGGAGACATGGATATCAGTGTGATGAATGGATCGGAGAGATGGATATCAGTGTGATGAATGGATCGGAGACATGGATATCAGTGTGATGAATGGATCGGAGACATGGATATCAGTGTGATGAATGGAGCGGAGACATGGATATCAGTGTGATGAATGGATCGGAGAGATGGATATCAGTGTGATGAATGGATCGGAGACATGGATATCAGTGTGATGAATGGAGCGGAGACATGGATATCAGTGTGATGAATGGAGCGGAGACATGGATATCAGTGTGATGAATGGATCGGAGACATGGATATCAGTGTGATGAATGGATGGGAGACATGGATATCAGTGTGATGAATGGATCGGAGAGATGGATATCAGTGTGATGAATGGTTCGGAGACATGGATATCAGTGTGATGAATGGATCGTAGAGATGGATATCAGTGTGATGAATGGATCGGACACATGGATATCAGTGTGATGAATGGAGCGGAGACATGGATATCAGTGTGATGAATGGATGGGAGACATGGATATCAGTGTGATGAATGGATGGGAGACATGGATATCAGTGTGATGAATGGATGGGAGAGATGGATATCAGTGTGATGAATGGAGCGGAGACATGGATATCAGTGTGATGAATGGATGGGAGACATGGATATCAGTGTGATGAATGGATGGGAGAGATGGATATCAGTGTGATGAATGGAGCGGAGACATGGATATCAGTGTGATGAATGGATCGGAGACATGGATATCAGTGTGATGAATGGATGGGAGAGATGGATATCAGTGTGATGAATGGAGCGGAGACATGGATATCAGTGTGATGAATGGATCGGAGACATGGATATCAGTGTGATGAATGGTTCGGAGACATGGATATCAGTGTGATGAATGGAGCGGAGACATGGATATCAGTGTGATGAATGGAGCGGAGACATAGATATCAGTGTGATGAATGGAGCGGAGACATGGATATCAGTGTGATGAATGGATAGTAGACATGGATATCAGTGTGATGAATGGATAGTAGACATGGATATCAGTGTGATGAATGGATCGTAGAGATGGATATCAGTGTGATGAATGGATCGGAGACATGGATATCAGTGTGATGAATGGATGGGAGAGATGGATATCAGTGTGATGAATGGATGGGAGACATGGATATCAGTGTGATGAATGGAGCGGAGGCATGGATATCAGTGTGATGAATGGATCGGAGAGATGGATATCAGTGTGATGAATGGAGCGGAGACATGGATATCAGTGTGATGAATGGATCGTAGAGATGGATATCAGTGTGATGAATGGATCGTAGAGATGGATATCAGTGTGATGAATGGATGGGAGAGATGGATATCAGTGTGATGAATGGAGCGGAGACATGGATATCAGTGTGATGAATGGAGCGGAGACATGGATATCAGTGTGATGAATGGTTCGGAGACATGGATATCAGTGTGATGAATGGATAGTAGACATGGATATCAGTGTGATGAATGGATCGTAGACATGGATATCAGTGTGATGAATGGATGGGAGACATGGATATCAGTGTGATGAATGGATCGTAGAGATGGATATCAGTGTGATGAATGGATGGGAGACATGGATATCAGTGTGATGAATGGAGCGGAGACATGGATATCAGTGTGATGAATGGATCGTAGAGATGGATATCAGTGTGATGAATGGATCGTAGACATGGATATCAGTGTGATGAATGGATGGGAGACATGGATATCAGTGTGATGAATGGATCGTAGAGATGGATATCAGTGTGATGAATGGATGGGAGACATGGATATCAGTGTGATGAATGGAGCGGAGACATGGATATCAGTGTGATGAATGGATCGGAGAGATGGATATCAGTGTGATGAATGGATCGGAGACATGGATATCAGTGTGATGAATGGTTCGGAGACATGGATATCAGTGTGATGAATGGATCGGAGACATGGATATCAGTGTGATGAATGGAGCGGAGACATGGATATCAGTGTGATGAATGGAGCGGAGACATGGATATCAGTGTGATGAATGGTTCGGAGACATGGATATCAGTGTGATGAATGGATGGGAGACATGGATATCAGTGTGATGAATGGATGGGAGACATGGATATCAGTGTGATGAATGGAGCGGAGACATGGATATCAGTGTGATGAATGGTTCGGAGACATGGATATCAGTGTGATGAATGGATGGGAGACATGGATATCAGTGTGATGAATGGATGGGAGACATGGATATCAGTGTGATGAATGGAGCGGAGACATGGATATCAGTGTGATGAATGGATCGGAGACATGGATATCAGTGTGATGAATGGATGGGAGACATGGATATCAGTGTGATGAATGGAGCGGAGACATGGATATCAGTGTGATGAATGGATGGGAGACATGGATATCAGTGTGATGAATGGAGCGGAGACATGGATATCAGTGTGATGAATGGAGCGGAGACATGGATATCAGTGTGATGAATGGAGCGGAGACATGGATATCAGTGTGATGAATGGATCGGAGAGATGGATATCAGTGTGATGAATGGAGCGGAGACATGGATATCAGTGTGATGAATGGTTCGGAGACATGGATATCAGTGTGATGAATGGTTCGGAGACATGGATATCAGTGTGATGAATGGAGCGGAGACATGGATATCAGTGTGATGAATGGTTCGGAGACATGGATATCAGTGTGATGAATGGATCGGAGACATGGATATCAGTGTGATGAATGGATCGGAGACATGCATATCAGTGTGATGAATGGATCGGAGAGATGGATATCAGTGTGATGAATGGAGCGGAGACATGGATATCAGTGTGATGAATGGTTCGGAGACATGGATATCAGTGTGATGAATGGAGCGGAGACATGGATATCAGTGTGATGAATGGTTCGGAGACATGGATATCAGTGTGATGAATGGTTCGGAGACATGGATATCAGTGTGATGAATGGATCGGAGACATGGATATCAGTGTGATGAATGGATCGGAGACATGGATATCAGTGTGATGAATGGATCGGAGACATGGATATCAGTGTGATGAATGGATCGGAGACATGGATATCAGTGTGATGAATGGATCGGAGACATGGATATCAGTGTGATGAATGGATCGGAGACATGGATATCAGTGTGATGAATGGATCGGAGAGATGGATATCAGTGTGATGAATGGAGCGGAGACATGGATATCAGTGTGATGAATGGTTCGGAGACATGGATATCAGTGTGATGAATGGATCGGAGACATGGATATCAGTGTGATGAATGGATCGGAGACATGGATATCAGTGTGATGAATGGATCGGAGAGATGGATATCAGTGTGATGAATGGAGCGGAGACATGGATATCAGTGTGATGAATGGAGCAGAGACATGGATATCAGTGTGATGAATGGAGCGGAGACATGGATATCAGTGTGATGAATGGTTCGGATACATGGATATCAGTGTGATGAATGGTTCGGAGACATGGATATCAGTGTGATGAATGGTTCGGAGACATGGATATCAGTGTGATGAATGGTTCGGATACATGGATATCAGTGTGATGAATGGATCGGAGAGATGGATATCAGTGTGATGAATGGATGGGAGAGATGGATATCAGTGTGATGAATGGAGCGGAGACATGGATATCAGTGTGATGAATGGATCGGAGAGATGGATATCAGTGTGATGAATGGATCGGAGACATGGATATCAGTGTGATGAATGGATCGGAGAGATGGATATCAGTGTGATGAATGGATCGGAGACATGGATATCAGTGTGATGAATGGATCGGAGACATGGATATCAGTGTGATGAATGGTTCGGAGACATGGATATCAGTGTGATGAATGGATGGGAGACATGGATATCAGTGTGATGAATGGATGGGAGACATGGATATCAGTGTGATGAATGGAGCGGAGACATGTATATCAGTGTGATGAATGGATGGGATGCATGGATATCAGTGTGATGAATGGATGGGAGACATGGATATCAGTGTGATGAATGGATAGAAGACATGGATATCAGTGTGATGAATGGATGGGAGACATGGATATCAGTGTGATGAATGGAGCGGAGACATGTATATCAGTGTGATGAATGGAGCGGAGACATGGATATCAGTGTGATGAATGGATCGGAGACATGGATATCAGTGTGATGAATGGATCGTAGAGATGGATATCAGTGTGATGAATGGATCGGAGACATGGATATCAGTGTGATGAATGGATCGGAGAGATGGATATCAGTGTGATGAATGGATCGGAGACATGGATATCAGTGTGATGAATGGATCGGACACATGGATATCAGTGTGATGAATGGAGCGGAGACATGGATATCAGTGTGATGAATGGAGCGGAGACATGGATATCAGTGTGATGAATGGATGGGAGACATGGATATCAGTGTGATGAATGGATCGGACACATGGATATCAGTGTGATGAATGGAGCGGAGACATGGATATCAGTGTGATGAATGGTTCGGAGACATGGATATCAGTGTGATGAATGGAGCGGAGACATGGATATCAGTGTGATGAATGGATGGGAGACATGGATATCAGTGTGATGAATGGATCGGACACATGGATATCAGTGTGATGAATGGAGCGGAGACATGGATATCAGTGTGATGAATGGTTCGGAGACATGGATATCAGTGTGATGAATGGAGCGGACACATGGATATCAGTGTGATGAATGGAGCGGAGACATGGATATCAGTGTGATGAATGGTTCGGAGACATGGATATCAGTGTGATGAATGGAGCGGAGACATGGGTATCAGTGTGATGAATGGATCGGAGACATGGATATCATTGTGATGAATGGATGGGAGACATGGATATCAGTGTGATGAATGGATCGGACACATGGATATCAGTGTGATGAATGGAGCGGAGACATGGATATCAGTGTGATGAATGGTTCGGAGACATGGATATCAGTGTGATGAATGGAGCGGAGACATGGATATCAGTGTGATGAATGGTTCGGAGACATGGATATCAGTGTGATGAATGGAGCGGAGACATGGGTATCAGTGTGATGAATGGAGCGGAGACATGGATATCAGTGTGATGAATGGATCGGAGACATGGATATCAGTGTGATGAATGGAGCGGAGACATGGATATCAGTGTGATGAATGGAGCGGAGACATGGATATCAGTGTGATGAATGGAGCGGAGACATAGATATCAGTGTGATGAATGGAGCGGAGACATGGATATCAGTGTGATGAATGGAGCGGAGACATGGATATCAGTGTGATGAATGGAGCGGAGACATGGATATCAGTGTGATGAATGGAGCGGAGACATGGATATCAGTGTGATGAATGGATCGGAGACATGGATATCAGTGTGATGAATGGAGCGGAGACATGGATATCAGTGTGATGAATGGAGCGGACACATGGATATCAGTGTGATGAATGGATCGGAGACATGGATATCAGTGTGATGAATGGAGCGGAGACATGGATATCAGTGTGATGAATGGAGCGGAGACATGGATATCAGTGTGATGAAGCCTCACTGTTCCTGACACATCCTCCATCATCAGCTCCTGTATATAAAATAGCAGGTTCTGAGCCTGGATCTGTGGAGTCTGATGGATAGGTAGAAGAGATACAGTGGCCGGGTTTGGGGTGGCGCCAACGCTACCCTGGGTCCCCAGGACACCGTCAAAGTGTCACCACATGCTGCTGGTCTCTGGAAGGGATGGTAAGGTGTGGTGGACCCCAATGGGAAATAAGTCCAGAGAGTCGGGGTCTGCAGTAACCGGGGGGCTTCTTTACTGGAGGTAGCTGTCCACATCTTTGTCTCAGAAGGCTGGTACCCTGGCCAACGGCGAGTGATCCCGGGTCTGTGGCTCGGCATCCCCATCTCGGCATCTTCTGGTCACTCACAGTCTCTTCTCCAGAGTCCCTTCTTCTAAGCACTGTTCCCCACACCAGGGGCTCTGACTGCTCTCCTTAGTTACAGTTTCTAACTGAAGTAGAACCTTCTAGTGGGAGGGAAGGAGAAACTCAGCCCAAACTGAAACAATATCATCATTTTAGGCTACTTTCACACTTGCGTTCAGAGCGGATCCGTCTGCATTATATAGTTAAAAAATTTCTAAGTGTGAAAGTAGCCTCAGACGCATCCGTCCAGACTTTTACATTGAAAGTCAATGGGGGACGGATCCGTTTGAAGATTGAGCCATATTGTGTTATCTTCAAACGGATCCGTCCCCATTGACTTACATTGTAAGTCTGGACGGATCCGCACGGCCAGGCTGCAAGCAGCGTTCAGGTGTCCACCTGCTGAGCGGAGCCCAAACGCTGCCAGACTGATGCATTCTGAGCGGATCCGCATCCACTCAGAATGCATTAGGGCTGGACGGATGCGTTCGGGCCGCTTGTGAGAGCCTTCAAACGGAGCTCACAAGCGGACACCCGAACGCAGGTGTGAAAGTAGCCTAAATCGGTCAAAGACTTGCATTAGAACGTCAATAATAGCCAATAAAAAAATGATGAAGCCGTTTTTCCAGACATAAGTCTTAATAATAAGATAGCTAAACCAGACATTCAAAAGGTCAGTCTGTCTGGTTTCTGGGTACAAAAGTCTGGCTTTTCTCCTCTAAAACATTCTCTTCTATAATCTTTATGGTAACTGTAGAAATGTAATAACTTCTCTTGACCATCGAGCAGCCACCATGACCTGTGCACGGGATGGGATTGAAGAGGCGACTACTGATTTTTCCATTGTAGGACTCTTTCTGCCTATTTATAGTTTTTTCCTCTCAGACGTCCTCTTTATCATATTCCTGAGGATATTTTAGCTCCATCCTCATTGTGGAGACTTGTGTTTATTCTTCCCCTGATTTGCTGCTATTTGCAGTCAGATATTTTTGCTGCTTCTATAGAAGCTTCTATTTACAGATCACTTGTTCTGTAGAACAATACTGAGGCTCATAACCTGGGAAAGAACGTTCTTCTCCTCCGTGGAAAACCATTGTCTCTGGTTAGCAGCCTTTTCAGTAAGAAGCTGCCACCTATGACAAGTCTGGAGAATAGGGCAGGTGTCCGTGTCCCCCCTCCCTTAAATAGCATGACGTCAATGAGTGCAAGTGATGAAAAGGCCCAGGATCACTGGGACATAGAGGAGCAGCCGGAGTCCATTGTTCTGTCCTCTGCTGGGATTTACTATACAAGGTGTGGAGATGATGCCAGATAGGGAACTCCAACCTTCAGTCCTATGTATTTACCTCATGACTGGTGGAGACTTGAACGTGCTGCAGAAGAGCTAGGTCATCACCACACTCTCATGACCTGAACCCCTCTCTGAGGTCTGGTGGAGTACATTCCACAATGATGATCGGCCTCATGATCAGGGGTGCACCACCAATGAGGCCAGGTGAGGCAGCACCAGGTGGTGGCAGCGGAAGGGCCATGGGCAATGAGCACTTTCATTGTGGCAAAGGGGTTAGGTTAAGAAATTGGCATTGGGGGGAGGGGGGGGGGGGGGTCCGTTTTCAGTTTTCGCCTTAGGCAGCAGAAAGGCTAGGTGCACCCCTGCTCATGATCAGGCAATTAATACATGTCAGCGACCTATAGGAACACTAAACACACCGGTTTCTTTCTTCTGGATCTTTTTCCAAAGAAACATTGTCCTGAAGCCTCCCTACTAGCTGGACGTCCACAAAGGAGAATCCAAACCTTCCAAGGGCCAAGACATGTTGAGACTAGAACCTGCCCCATTGTATGCTGTACTATGCTGCTGACTAAACACTGTGTAGGATGTAAGGGACCCTGACAATGCCCCCCTGGTGTCTACAGTGGAACCTGTGTCCATTATCACTTGGTCTGTACTGACGCCTGCTGTGGTATGAACCGCCTGACACTATCATCAAATGCTCTGATGAGTTGAGATTTCTTATATGTTCTACATGTTCGATTTCCCTATTACCATATGTTTCATATTAGAGTCATATTTTTTTTTTACGTGAAATACCATGCCTGTCCACAAGGGGTGATAGTGAGCGGAGACATTCATGTCCATTGCAGTGCGTAATGCACCTTTTATAGATACATTTCCAGTACAAACACAACAGCATCCTTCTGAAGCTCCTGTGGATCCTTTCACAAAGCAGTTTTGACAAGATTTGCCATAAAAGCCGTCATGAAATCTCAATGTGCATTAAGTCTTCTGCTCCTTTGGCCCCTTGTTATAATCTGCCATTCCTGTTTGGTTAAGAAAGCCCATTTTCAAATTCCTTGTAGACGTGTATGAACCCCATTTCTGCAGTTACACCAAACTTGCCAGCAGAGTCAGCTAGAGGGAGAACAGATACCATTTTTTCCAGACGTGGACATCCCTTTTTGAAGACCCCACCCTTTTCTAAAGTAGCCATGCCATCTTTTGAGATGCATCACCTCCCCTACGGAGCATGGTTGGACACCAAGGCTGCAGATCTCAATGCCACATACAGTTACTGCTGAGGAGGGCTGTTTTCAGGGAGAAAGCAAAGATCTGCCAGGTCTTCCTGGAGTCAGGGTGGTCTCCTATTTTTCTGAGAGCCTCTCTGATGTTCTAGCAGGTATCTGACACCCTTCCTCTACCTAAATTGTCAGAAAATCCCTTTCGAACTTTATCAGGTATACCAAGGGAGATGGGGACTGAAGAGCAGAATGAAGTAGGGACACCACCACAATGTCATAAGTGGCACCTGGTGTTTGTCATCCATCTTCTGTGTTGGGTTTTTCATGTTTTCAATCATCTTTTTCAAACAACCATCACTTTGTAATGACATGTCCACCATAAGATCTATAGTGGCCCCTGCTCTGTTGTATCATCACTAGAAATCAGTGACTGTATCTTATGACAACTGGTGAGGCCCACGGTTGCACAGATTATAAATAATTCCCAGTAAGCCTCATTCACATGTCAGTGTTTTGATCAGTGATTTCCATCAGTGATTGTGAGCCAAAACCAGGATTGGAGCCTCCACAGAGATCAGGTATAAGCCAAAGATCTGCACCTGTTCTGTGGTTAGAGCCGCACCTGGTTTTGGCTGAAAATCACTGACGGAAATCACTAACCGAACACTGACTGTGTGAATTAGGCATAACTCTGGATCTAGAAACTTTGAATCATAAATAGTTCTACAATCTACGACTGGACTGAAGATCATATTGTATTTGTAGGGTGATTTAGGAGGACCTCTGGCCAATCTGATGACTCTTGGCTTCTGGTTGGAATGGTAATTTGGGGCTATAGTTGTGCAAAGCCAAACATAACTGAGTCTACCCCAGAGATAGCAGCTTTATATCATTAATAATGGAAAATGCAGGTCCTACTACATGTTCCTAGCTAAGGACCCAGTGTCAGGCTCCAGATGTTTGATCCATTGACTTACCATAGCTGACATGATGTCCGTTTTTTTTGATGGAACACAATAGGATGAAATCTGTGATGGAGGAATCCCATTCAAATGTGAACATAACCATATGTCTACCTGTGTTACAGCCATTGTGGCTTGGAATGCGGAATTATGTTTGGTGAGCTGGCTTGGGTATATAAGGTGTGATAGACTGTCTGTATACATATCCCTCGGTGGGTATATAAGGGGTGTGATAGGCTGTCTGCACACATATCCCTCGGTGGGTATATAAGGTGTGATAGGCTGTCTGCACACATATCCCGCGGTGGGTATATAAGGTGTGTGATAGGCTGTCTGCACACATATCCCTTGGTGGGTATATAAGGTGTGATAGGCTGTCTGCACACATATCCCTCAGTGGGTATATAAGGGGTGTGATAGACTGTCTGTATACATATCCCTCGGTGGGTATATAAGGGGTGTGATAGGCTGTCTGCACACATATCCCTCAGTGGGTATATAAGGTGTGTGATAGGCTGTCTGCACACATATCCCTCAGTGGGTATATAAGGTGTGTGATAGGCTGTCTGCACACATATCCCTTGGTGGGTATATAAGGTGTGATAGGCTGTCTGCACACATATCCCTTGGTGGGTATATAAGGTGTGATAGGCTGTCTGCACACATATCCCTCGGTGGGTATATAAGGTGTGATAGGCTGTCTGCACACATATCCCTCGGTGGGTATATAAGGTGTGATAGACTGTATACATATCCCTCGGTGGGTATATAAGGGGTGTGATAGGCTGTCTGCACACATATCCCTCAGTGGGTATATAAGGTGTGTGATAGGCTGTCTGCACACATATCCCTCAGTGGGTATATAAGGTGTGTGATAGGCTGTCTGCACACATATCCCTTGGTGGGTATATAAGGTGTGATAGGCTGTCTGCACACATATCCCTTGGTGGGTATATAAGGTGTGATAGGCTGTCTGCACACATATCCCTCGGTGGGTATATAAGGTGTGATAGGCTGTCTGCACACATATCCCTCGGTGGGTATATAAGGTGTGTGATAGGCTCTCTGCACACATATCCCTTGGTGGGTATATAAGGTGTGATAGGCTGTCTGCACACATATCCCTCAGTGGGTATATAAGGTGTGATAGGCTGTCTGCACACATATTCCTCGGTGGGTATATATGGTGTGATAGGCTGTCTGCACACATATCCCTCAGTGGGTATATAAGGGGTATGATAGGCTGTCTGCACACATATCCCTCGGTGGGTATATAAGGTGTGATAGGCTGTCTGCACACATATCCCTCGGTGGGTATATAAGGTGTGATAGGCTGTCTGCACACATATCCCTTGGTGGGTATATAAGGTGTGATAGGCTGTCTGTACACATATCCCTCGGTGGGTATATAAGGTGTGATAGGCTGTCTGCACACATATCCCTCGGTGGGTATATAAGGTGTGATAGGCTGTCTGCACACATATCCCTTGGTGGGTATATAAGGTGTGTGATAGGCTGTCTGCACACATATCCCTCGGTGGGTATATAAAGTGTGTGATAGGCTGTCTGCACACATATCCCTCAGTGGGTATATAAGGTGTGTGATAGGCTGTCTGCACACATATCCCTCGGTGGGTATATAAGGTGTGTGATAGGCTGTCTGCACACATATCCCTTGGTGGGTATATAAGGTGTGATAGGCTGTCTGCACACATATCCCTCAGTGGGTATATAAGGTGTGATAGGCTGCTGCACACATATCCCTCAGTAGGGTATATAGGGGTTGATAGGCTGTCTGCACACATATCCCTCAGTGGGTATATAAGGTGTGTGATAGGCTGTCTGCACACATATCCCTCAGTGGGTATATAAGGTGCGTGATAGGCTGTCTGCACACATATCCCTCGGTGGGTATATAAGGAGTGATAGGCTGTCTGCACACATATCCCTCAGTGGGTATATAAGGTGTGATAGGCTGTCTGCACACATATCCCTCGGTGGGTATATAAGGTGTGATAGGCTGTCTGCACACATATCCCTCAGTGGGTATATAAGGTGTGTGTTAGGCTGTCTGCACACATATCCCTCAGTGGGTATATAAGGTGTGTGATAGGCTGTCTGCACACATATCCCTCGGTGGGTATATAAGGTGTGATAGGCTGTCTGCACACATATCCCTCGGTGGGTATATAAGGTGTGATAGGCTGTCTGCACACATATCCCTCGGTGGGTATATAAGGTGTGATAGGCTGTCTGCACACATATCCCTTCGGTGGGTATATAAGGTGTGATAGCTGTCTGCACACATATCCCTCGGTGGGTATATAAGGGTGTGATAGGCTGTCTGCACACATATCCCTCGGTGGGTATATAAGGTGTGTGATAGGCTGTCTGCACACATATCCCTCGGTGGGTATATAAGGTGTGTGATAGGCTGTCTGCACACATATCCCTCGGTGGGTATATAAGGTGTGTGATAGGCTGTCTGCACACATATCCCTCGGTGGGTATATAAGGTGTGTGATAGGCTGTCTGCACACATATCCCTCAGTGGGTATATAAGGTGTGATAGGCTGTCTGCACACATATCCCTCAGTGGGTATATAAGGTGTGATAGGCTGCACACATATCCCTCAGTAGGTATATAAGGGGTGTGATAGGCTGTCTGCACACATATCCCTCAGTGGGTATATAAGGTGTGTGATAGGCTGTCTGCACACATATCCCTCAGTGGGTATATAAGGTGTGTGATAGGCTGTCTGCACACATATCCCTCGGTGGGTATATAAGGAGTGATAGGCTGTCTGCACACATATCCCTCGGTGGGTATATAAGGTGTGATAGGCTGTCTGCACACATATCCCTCGGTGGGTATATAAGGTGTGATAGGCTGTCTGCACACATATCCCTCAGTGGGTATATAAGGTGTGTGTTAGGCTGTCTGCACACATATCCCTCAGTGGGTATATAAGGTGTGTGATAGGCTGTCTGCACACATATCCCTCGGTGGGTATATAAGGAGTGATAGGCTGTCTTGCTCCACATCCCAGGACGGAAAGCAAAATCCATGTTGTGGTTTGCTCTCCGTCATGGGAACGCAACTAAACAGAACGGAATACATGTTGGAGCGTTCCGTTCTGTTCAGTTACATTTTGTCTCCATTGACAATGAATGGGGACAAAACGAAAGCGTTTTTTTCCGGTATTGAGCTTCTATGATGGAACTCAATACCGGAAAACCTAAACGTGTGAAAGTACCCTAATTCCTAATTGAGCAGCTGTGGGACCACCTCGATGGTCTTGTTCGCTTTATGGATCCTCCCCCACACCCCCTTCTGTGGCCACCTACTAGCACCTTATGGAGTCACTCCGGGCCTGTGTAGCTGCTGTCCGTGCTGTACACTGAGGATACTCTGGATATTAGTTGCTGCTCAGAATAATGGCACTCGACTGTGTCGTCTTTGTAGTATAGTGTAATTTGGCATTGTATTGCAGTATTATTTGGTCTTTAGTATGTGGACACTATATGGTAGTATTATCTTGTGTTGTATGGAAAGTAGTATTAGTGCTGTGTTGTGTGGGTACTATGTGGTTGCAGTATTTGGTATTGTATGGCAGTATTCTGGTATAAATAATTGAGTATAAGGTATGTACTTTTATACTTATTGTGAAATGATAAGGAGACAGTGTATATATGGAAGTCGGGCCATATATACACTGTCTCGTGTATATACATGTGTGCAGACAGCTGTCCTGGACCCTATTCTTATGTAACACAGGTAATGGCTCCACATCTCTCACTATACCGGCGTATACCTCATGGATGTAGTGCATGTGGATGGGCTGAGCAGTAATTTTGCCTTGCACGCCTGTAGCTGGAGGCGTCTGTTCAGATGATGCTTGTTGTCACCTGCGCAGCCCGTGTCCTCCTGCTGCATCCAGGAAACACAAAGGCCGTAATAATGACTGCCAAAGAAAATCCTGTGTCGGGGAAACGTGACCCCAACTGCAGCGAGGCGCGTGTGCTCATAACACACAGGAACGACACTGCTGTGCACAAACAGTAAAATACCACCATGTAGGCAGGCCACCTCCCCTGACCACCGCCCTGACATATTGTGCTCCATGATGGGGACATTTCTCTCTTTTTTGCCGGTGGAGGCGTTCACGTCGGGGGAGCCATATATTATGTGAGACTATTAATTTCTCATTTGCTTCCCTGATTGTCAATCTAATAATTGGGCATAATCCAGTTCACTGATGAATCGAGCTAATTGTGTAAAGGACTTGGACTGACTTCTGCTTGGAGACAATGAGGCTAGGTAGCAGAGCCAGGACACGGAACGTACCGAAGGCTGACAGTGCCTCAGGGGGCCACGAGTCTACAAAAAGCAAGCAGAGGTGGTGCAGTCAGTCATTGACCTGCTGGAGGAAGACAGGACACTGGTGGAACCCATGAGGAGGTACAGAGAGGGATAAGAAGAGAAGACGGTAGGACTCAGGGCATCTACAATAAAAGACTTGAGTACCACCACTGAGGGCCCACGAGTCCAGCACGTACTGCCATACAGAGGATACTCTGAATCAGCTGCGTGGACAATGAACACCCCCAACCCAAGAAATCGTGCCCAACATCTCCATGGACAAGGACCACCAATAAGCCGGAGGACCACCGCTGCTGTCTTACTGCTAGTCCTGGGTGAGTAACCTAAAGAATTCTGTGTGATGGCAAATGCTGCCTCCAATAATACAAGGTAACCAACATGTCTCAGCAGGGCTGGCATTAGGAGGTGGCAAAGTGGACAATTGCCCCCCAGTCCCCTTTTTTCTCAGGGTGTTGCGGTCAAGTACAGAAGATTACCAATCCCCATTTCAGTGGCCCAAACTGCATGAAATATAAAAATAAACCCTGCTACTATAGACCACAAAAGAAGCTACAGTGAACCCTTTTGCTAGCCTAGACCACCAAGGGTTTGAAAATGTTGTCAGATGGGGTGACAACATGAAAAAAGTATCAGAATACAAATCTATACAGTCCAGGGAATTCATCTATACACTCCCGGGAGGTCATCTATATAGTCCGGTGCGGTTCTCTCTCCCTGGAGGTCATTTATACTGTCCGGGGAGGTCATCTATACAGTCCGGGGCAGTCATCTATACGGTCCAGGGAGGACGTCTATATAGTTGGGGAGGTCGTCTATACAGTCCGGGGAGGTCATCTATATAGTCCGGTGAGGTCTCCCTGGAGGTCATCTATACTGTCCGGGGAGGTCATCTATACAGTCTAGGGAGGTCATCTATACAATCCAGGGAGGTCATCTATACAGTCCGGGGAGGTTGTCTATACAGTTCAGGGAGGTCGTCTATACAGTCCAAAAAGCTCATCTATACAGTCCAGGGAGGCCATCTATACAATCAAGGGAGGCCATCTATACAGTCAGGGGAGGTCATCTATACAGTCTGGGGAGGTTATCTATACAGTCTGTTGAGGTCTCTCTGGAGGTCAACTATACAGTCTAGGAAAGTCATCTATACCGTACAGGGAGGTAATCTATACAGTCCGGTGAGGTCTCCCTGGAGGCCAACTATACAGTCCAGGGAGGCCATCTATAGAGTCCAGGGAGGCCATCTATACAGTCCAGGGAGGTCATCTATACAGTCAGGGGGGGTCGTCTATACAGTCCGGGGAGGTCGTCTATACAGTCCAGGGAGGTCATCTATACAGTTCAGGGAGGTCATCTATACAGTCCAGGGAATTCATCTATTAAGTCCGGGGAGGTCATCTATACAGTCCAGGGAGGTCGTCTATACAGTCCGGGGAGGTCGTCTATACAGTCCGGGGAGGTCACCTATACAGTTCAGGGAGGTCATCTATACAGTCCAAAAATCTCATCTATACAGTCCAGGGAGGCCATCTATACAATCAAGGGAGGCCATCTATACAGTCAGGGGAGGTCATCTATACAGTCTGGGGAAGTCATCAATATAGTCCAGGGAGGTTATGTATACAGTCTGGGGAGATCATCTATACAGTCCATGGAGGTCATCTATACAGTCCAGGGAGGTCATCTATACAGTTCAGGGAGGTCTTCTATACAGTCCAGGGAGGTCATCTATACAGTCCAGGGAGACAATCTATACAGTCCAGGGAGGCCATCTATATAGTCCAGGGAGGTCATCTATACAGTCCAGGGAGGCAATCTATACAGTCCAGGGAGGTCATCTATAGAGTCCGGGGAGGTCATCTATACAGTCTAGGGAGGTTATCTATACATTACAGGGAAGCCATCTATACAGTCCGGGGAGGTCATCTATACAGTCTGGGGAGGTTATCTATACAGTCTGTTGAGGTCTCTCTGGAGGTCAACTATACAGTCTAGGAAAGTCATCTATACCATTCAGGGAGGTCATCTATACAGTCCGGTGAGGTCTCCCTGGAGGCCATCTATACAGTCCAGGGAGGCCATTTATACAGTCTGGGGAGGTCATCTATACAGTCCAGGAAGGCCATATATACAGTCCAGGGAGGTAATCTATACAGTCAAGGGGGGTCATCTATACAGTCCGGGGAGGTCGTCTATACAGTCCGGGGAGGTCATCTATACAGTCCGGGGAGGTCATCTATACAGTCCAGGGAATTCATCTATACAGTCCAGGGAGGTCATCTATATAGTCCGGTGAGGTCTCCCTGGAGGTCATCTATACTGTCCGGGGAGGTCATCTATACTGTCCGTGGAGGTCATCTATACAGTCCGGGGAGGTCATCTTTACAGTCCAGGGAGGTCATCTATACAGTCCGGGTAAGTCGTCTATACAGTCCGGGGAGCTCATCTATACAGTTCAGGCAGGCCATCTATACAATCCAGGGAGGCCATCTATACAGTCCAGGGAGGTCATCAATACAGTCCGGGAAGGTCATCTATACAGTCCAGGGAGGCCATCTTTACAATCCAGGGAGGCCATATATACAGTCCAGGGAGGTCATCTATACAGTCCGGGGAGGTCATCTATACAGTCCGGGGAGATTATCTATACATTCCAGGGAAGCCATCTATACAGTCCAGGGAGGTCATCTATACAGTCCGGGGAGGTGATCTATATAGTCTGGGGAGGTTATCTATACTCTTGAGGTCTCTCTGGAGGTCAACTATACAGTCTAGAAAAGTCATCTATAGCGTCCAGGGAGGTCATCTAAACAGTCCGGTGAGGTCTCCCTGGAGGCCATCTATACAGTCCAGGGAGGCCATCTATACAGTCCAGGGAGGTCATCTATACAGGTCAGTGAGGCCATCTATACAGTCCAGGGAGGTTGTCTATACAATCAAGGGGGTCATCTATACAGTCCAGGGAGGTCATCTATACAGTCCAGGGAATTCATCTATACAGTCCAGGGAGGTCATCTATATAGTTTGGTGAGGTCACCCTGGAGGTCATCTATACAGTAAAGGGAGGTCATCTATAAAGTCCAGGGAGGTCGTCTATACAGTCTGGGGAGGTCATCTATACAGTCCGGGGAGGTTATCTATACAGTCCAGGGAGGTCGTCTATACAGTCCGGGTAGGTCGTCTATACAGTCCGGGGAGCTCATCTATACAGTCCAGGGAGGCCATCTATACAATCCAGGGAGACCATCTATGCAGTCCGTGGAGACCATCTATACAGTCCGGGGAGGTCATCTATACAGTCCAGGGAGGTCATCTATAAAGTTCAGGGAGGTCATCTATATAGGCCAGGGAGGTCATCTATACAGTCCAGGGAGGCCATCTATACAGTCCAGGGAGGCCATCTATACAGTCCAGGGAGGCCATCTATACAGTCCAGGGAGGTCATCTATACTGTCCGGGAAGGTCATCTATTCAGTCCAGGGAGGCCATCTTTACAGTCCAGGGAGGTCATCAATACAGTCCGGGGAGGTCATCTATACAGTCTGGGGAGGTTATCTATACAGACTGTTGAGGTCTCTCTGGGGGTCAACTATACAGTCTAGGAAAGTCATCTATAGCGTCTAGGGAGGTCATCTATACAGTCCGGTGTGGTCTCCCTGGAGGCCATCTATACAGTCCAGGGAGGCCATCTATACAGTCTGGTGAGGTCATCTATACAGTTCAGGGAGGCCATCTATACAGTCCATGGAGGTCATCTATACAGTCAAGGGAGGTCATCTATACAGTTCAGGGACGTCATCTATACAGTCCAGGGAATTCATCTATACAGTCCAGGGAGGTCATCAATATAGTTTGGTGAGGTCTCCCTGGAGGTCATCTATACAGTCCGGGGAGGTCATCTATACAGTCCAGTGAGGTCATCTATTCAGACCGGGTAGGTCGTCTATACAGTTCGGGGAGCTCATCTATACAGTCCAGGGAGGCCATCTATACAATCCAGGGAGGCCATCTATACAGTCCGGGGAGGTCATCTATAGAGTCCGGGGAGGTCATCTATAGAGTCCGGGGATGTCATCTATACAGTCCAAGGAGGTCATCTATACAGTTCAGGAAGGTCATCTATACAGGCCAGGGAGGTCATCTATACAGTTCAGGGAGGTCATCTATACAGTCCAGGGAATTCATCTATACAGTCCAGGGAGGTCATCTATATAGTTTGGTGAGGTCTCCCTGGAGGTCATCTATACAGTCTGGGGAGGTCATCTATACAGTCCAGGGAGGTCATCTATTCAGACCGGGTAGGTCGTCTATACAGTCCGGGGAGCTCATCTATACAGTCCAGGGAGGCCATCTATACAATCCAGGGAGGCCATCTATACAGTCCGGGGAGGTCATCTATAGAGTCCGGGGAGGTCATCTATAGAGTCCGGGGAGGTCATCTATAGAGTCCGGGGAGGTCATCTATACAGTCCAAGGAGGTCATCTATACAGTTCAGGAAGGTCATCTATACAGGCCAGGGAGGCCATCTATACAGTGCCGGGAGGCCATCTACACAGTCCAGGGAGGCCATCTATACAATCCAGGGAGGCCATCTATACAATCCAGGGAGGCCATCTATACAGTCCAGGGTGGTCATCTATACAGTCCGGGAAGGTCATCTATACAGTCCAGGGAGGCTATCTATACATTCCAGGGAAGCCATCTATACAGTCCAGGGAGGTCATCTATACAGTCCGGGGAGGTCATCTATACAGTCTGGGGATGTTATCTATACAGTCTGTTGAGGTCTCTCCGTAGGTCAACTATACAGTCTAGGAAAGTCATCTATAGCGTCCAGGGAGGTCATCTATACAGTCCGGTGGGGTCTCCCTGGAGGTCATCTATACAGTCCGGGGAGGTCATCTATACAGTCCGGGGAGGCCATCTATACAGTCCGGGGAGGCCATCTATATAGTCCGGGGATGTCATCTATACAGTCCAAGGATGTCATCTATACAGTCCAGGGAGGTCTTCTATATAGTCCAGGGAGGTCATCTATACAGTCCGGTCAGGTCTGTATATATGACCTCCCTGGACTGTATAGATGACCTCTGCAGCTACTATGCTATTATTATATTTTTTTTCTGATTTGTTTTTTGCTAAATTTTGTTTTCACAATTAATACACAGATCATAACTTCTCCATCTATCCATTCTCCAGGTATTTTGATGAAAACAGCTCCAGGTATCTATCTATATCTATATCTCTATCTATCTATCTATCTATCTATCTATCTCTATCTATCTCTATCTATATCTATCTATATCTATCTTGCTCCTATCAAATTCAAAAAAGCTTTATTGGCACGTCCAAGTAAAACATTTAGCATTGCCAAAGTAAAATAGAATAACAGCTATTGTAGAGGGGGGTTTGATGTGGAGATTATAGGGGGTTAAAGAGGCAGTATAGGGGTATAATAATCCATGTAGTAAATGGGTGGGGCGGGGTTGTAGGGTCAGTATCGGGGCATAGCAGTCCATGGTGTCTCATCTTCCTCTTAGTTGGTGCAGGTGGAGACATATTAGGCAGCGATCTGCACATCGGACTCCTCTTCCCCCAGTAGGATGTAGCGCTTCCTCAGGTTCATCTATGGCAGTGAGGTCCGGGATGTGAGCGGAGAGTCTCTGGAAGTAAGCGGCCCTCACAGGTGAGTATTTGCTGCAGTGTAGCAGGAAGTGGGCCTCATCCTCCAGGGCCCCTGCACACAGTGCTGGCACAGTCTGCTCTCCCGCGGCTTGCATGTCTGCCTGTGCCGCCCAGTCTCCATCTCCAGGCTGTGGGCGCTCAGTCTGTACAGGCTCAGGATCTGTCTGTGTTTGGGGTGGGGTATCCTCTCCTGGTAGGGCGCCTCGGTGTAGTCCCGTTGCAGTGATTTGTATACGGTAAGTTTCTGGGAGGTGTTTATTTTGCTTCTCCATTCCTCTATGTACTATTTGTGCTTTGTTCAGGGCATGTTGGGGGTTTTGGCTGGGCAGACAGCTGACACTCAGTTGTAGGGCCAGGGTTTGCTCTGGGCCCTGTGGCTCAGCCAGGCTTGGTGGTGGTAAGAGCCAGGGCTGCTGTCCTGTAAGTGCGCCCAGAATGATATCGCCCTCTTCTGCACAGTGAGCCATAGTGAAAACCTGCCCAGTTCTGCCCGTCACGCCATGTTGGAGGTGCTGCGATGGACTTGGAGGAGGTATTTGCAGAACTCCAGATGGAAGGTCTCTGTTGGGCTGGAATACCACTTTGACTGGTCTGGGTAGGTGGCCGGGCCCCACACCTCACTGCCGTAGAGCAGGATTGGGGCGATGACACCATCAAATATTTTCAGCCAGACCCTCACTGGTGGTTTGAGGTGGTACAGTTGCCTTCTGATGGCGTAGAAGGTTCTGTAGGATTTTCCTTTCAGGGTTTCTATTGCTGCTTTGAAGCTCCCTGATTGGCTAAGCTCCAGCCCCAGGTAGGTGTAGCTGTTGGTGTTCTCCAGTGTCAAGCCATTTAATGTGAAGGAGGAAATGGGGGCTTTATTCTGGCCCTTCCTCTGGAGCACCATGACTTTTTTGGATTGATGGGTAGTGCCCATGTAATTGTTCCAGTACTGCCAGAATGTCTTGGAGGCCATTCTCTGTTGGGGATAGAAGCAGGAGGTCATCGGCGTACAGCCGGAACTTCACCTTGCGGTCATGCAGGGGGGGGCCTGGTGCTGAGGAGGCCTCCAGAGCTGCAGTCAGTTTATTGATGTCGATATTAAAGAGTGTTGGGCTCAGGCTGATGCCCTGTCTGACCTCTCAGGCCTGTTGGAAATATGCCGTCTTCTTCCCATTTACCTTCACGTTGCATTGGTTCCTGGTCTATAAGCTCTTGATGACATCATACGTTCTCCCTCCTATTCCGCTCTCCAAGATTTCAGGAACAGGCCCAGGTCAAACGCCTTCTTCAAGTCCACAAAACAGGCAAATATTTTGCCACATTTGATGTTGTGGCCGTGTGTCTTGATGAGGCTGTGCAGGGTATAGATATGGTAAGTGGTGCAGTGTTTTGGCATGAACCCGGCTTGGCTTTGATGTCGACCTCGTGGTGTGTGAGGAAGGTGAGTATTCTTTTGTCAATGATGCTGTTGAACAGTTTCCCCAGTGTGCTGCTGACGCAGATTCCTCTGTAATTGGCTGGATCATATTGGTCTCCATTCTTGTAGATGAGTGTTATGAAGCCTTGGTTACAGTCTTGGCGGGAAGTGTCCCAAACTGCGGATGAGGGTGAATAATTTTGCCAGTGCTATGTGTATGTTTGGGGTGCAGTATTTAATCATCTCTGGCAGGATGCCGTCAGTACCGCTGGCCTTTCTTGCATGGTGATTGGTGAGTCCAGAGGGTTCTGGAAGTCTTTGATGGCTCCTCCATGACCCTCAGTTTTGTGGTTATCTGTTGCTGTTCCAGGGTTTGGTCTTCTTCAGGGATGTTTTTGTAGAGGTCCCTGAAGTAGTTGAGCCAGATGCTGCCATTTTGAATGTGGAGAGAGTTTTTCTTGGGTTTTGTGCCCATATGGTGCCAGGTTTCCCAGAATGAGCTGTCCTGGAGGGAGTCCTCAAGCTGCTGGCTTGTGGGAGAGGCGCCTCTGTTTCTTCTCTCTGAGGGTGCATTTGTATCGCCTGCGTAGAGTGTCGTAGGCCTCCCTCGCATCTCTGTTGTTGGGGTCTCTGTGTTTTTGGTTGGAGGCCACCTTTAGGAAACGGTGTAGAGCCTTGTGGTCGCTGTCAAACCATTTATGGGACTGTTTGTTATTAGGTCTTTTGAGATTGGTCTGTTTCAGGCCTGCTAGTTCTGCCATTGTGTACAGGATGTTATTGAAATCTTTCACTGCCGGGGAGACCCCTTGTTGGTCTGACTCATAGAAGCTCATGTAAAGGTTTGTGAGCAGTTCTTTGATTTCAGGTCGGTTGGTCAGGTTGGTGTATTCGTTGGCAGAGTGGCTGATCCATTTAAAGGATGGTGGCAGATTGTAGAGACCAGACTGATGGGGCTGTGTGGGTGGCTTGTCGGTGGATCTCATGTGCAGCAGGATCTGGTTGTGGTCTGACAGGTGTCTCATGAGTGACTATAAAGGCATTTATGTCTGCTAGGTCTATGTCTGTGATGGCATAGTCCACAACACTGCTGCCCACATGGGAGTTTAGTGTGAACCATCCTAGAGAGTCACCCCTGATACGCCCGCTCATTATGTACAGTCCTAAGCTCCGGCACAGGCTCAGCAGGACTTTCCTGCTCTTGTTATCAACTCTGTCATAGCTGCTTCTTATTTGAAAATAAACTTGAGTTCCAGCAATTCAGCTTAAATTCTTGGTAGTTGCTTTATTTGAAATCACATGCAAACACGTGAGGACACACTGTTGCACTCATGCGCAGATTGACGCATTTCAAAAAGGTAGTGGGTCTCACCCCGAAGGATGTATGTGTTTTCGTTAGAGGTCAGACAGTCCTTCTCTGTGCCCTTTTGTCATTGAGGTCATTGCAGATCAGCACCCTGCCCCGGGACTGGAATTGGGCAGCCTCCCTTTGTAGGACCTCATTAACATCAGGGTTGCAGTAGGGGGACTCTGATGGAGGGATGTATGGTGCGCAGAGGTAGATGTCATCCCTTTCCTGGGTAGAGAGGGAAAATTCCTTGTAGTCCATGGGTGCTAGGGATTCATCCTCTGCCCGGGTCCTATCTATCTATCTATCTATCTATCTATCTATCTTTCTTTCTTACTTTCTATCTCTCCACTATGTTGTCTCTTCAGAGCCTGAATTCTATATGTTTTCCTTAAAGGTAGTGCTCAGCTTTCCTCCTTGCAGCGTGTTGTGGGTGGACAGGACGCTGCGCCCCGGGAGTGGCCCTGGCAGGCTGCTCTGTTATATGAGAACGCTTCTGTCTGTGGAGGGTCTCTGATCTCCCAGGACTGGGTGGTGACGGCAGCGCACTGTGTGGTGTAAGTTGTTTTCGCTCCTACAAAATTCCCTACTGAACCCTGCGCTCCTCCCTGATCTTTAGGGGTCATTTATTATACTGAACTACGCCTACATTTAGTGTGATATTTTTATCTTTAGGTGTTGATCCTTTTGCCTCTATTATTATTATTTGACAGTTTTACATTTGTCAAAATTTGCATCAAGAAAACTCTGTAAGCCATAATTTGGCTCCCACTGCTGCCTCCGATAACTTTACTTGTAATACCACTCCTGGCCACTTGGTGAGCTGCTGAAATAAAACATGTCTGGGAGCCACATGCAGCAGCTTGTACATCACTGCACGCCACCACCCTGTGGTAGGAACACTTATTACAGTAGATATGTTGTATCTAGAGTAGACAGGTCCGTCTTATATACATGATCTCCACTCATGGTGTCCAGCACAATTACTTCATCTTTTGGTATCTCACATTAATGTTGCTTTTTTCTTCTTTTTTTTTTTACTTCAGTGGCAAAACTCATCGCAAACTTCAAGTTCTGTTGGGAGTTCTGAACCTCATGGATACAGGTTCCACAAGGCTTTCTGTGGCAGTGAAAAAAGTCATCATCAACCCGATATACAATGGAGGTATAACCAGTGGAGACCTGGCGCTGCTACAACTGGAGATGCCTGTGAACTTCAATGACAATATCCAGCCAATTACTCTTCCATCCCAAGACCAGGAGTTCCAGAATGGGATGATGTGCTGGCTGACTGGCTGGGGTTATACTGCTGAGAATGGTGAGAATCCCATAAATCTGATTTAATTGAGGTGGAAAGACCTTAAGGCCGTTTTTGTACAGTTCCTCCTTCATAAAGTCGTGTCTACATCCTACCACCCAATGTTCTAGATATCCTTTCTGAACATCCACAAAGGTTTCAAACTCACTTTAAGTCCTGAAAGGGTTCAGATGAGATGGTAAATCTCTGGGAGAGGTGGACCATCCAGACAGGCTGGCATCTTTATTGCAGCTTTCAGACCTGTGGGGAAAGTTTAAGAAAAAGTGGATTTGTTTCCAGGTCCTTTCATAGCACCACCATATTCTGTAGTGGTGTATGTAGGCTGTGATTAACCACATCTCCTTACCCAATGAGTAGCACGATTGGATTTTATCATATAGACACTAGGGCTAGGTTCATAGGAAGCCAATTAACCAAAGATTATGTGAAGAACCTAAAAACGTCATGTAAATTTTGACTTTCGTTGGTTTTCAGTTCCCATGTCTATAAGAAAAACTGGAGTTGATGATCTGACAATGCTCATTGGGTAATTTAAAGTTTCCTCACAGTACAATCCTGAGAACAAGAGTGCCAAGCCCGGTTCCTTGCAGGGAGGTGTCTACGCATTGCAGTCATTTTCCATGCTCAGATAGTTCCTTACATAAGAGAGAAAGAGGGCACCCCAGTTCTCAGGATAAGTGAAGGTCCTAGTGGTCAGATTCCCATCAGATCAGACCAAAGTAATAGCAGTCTTTGGAGGGAACGTCTCAAGAATAAGGTGAGAACGAAGCAGAGTCCAGGTCCTATCCACGGTAGCCACCCTGATTTTTTTAATTTTTTAAATTTTTTTTCAGGACTACTTATCAAAGAATTACCGGCAGACAACCATTTCCTAGAAAAATTGTAAAACCATGATGATTCTTAAAGACTATATATTAACATTTGTTTTGAGTCTTTAGAAGGGTCTCCTTTTTACAGACTGTCAAAGAATTTGGAAAATCTGCTCCCATCCTCTGCTTTATACAGAAAAGCTCTTGTGTGCTTAGTATTAACCAGTCTTGTGTTTGGTTTCAGTGCCACAGACAGCTCCACACACTTTACAAAAGGTCGAGCTTCCTCTTATCAATTCCACTAATTGTGATAAAATGTTCCAAGTCGCCTTTAATGCAAGCCATGCCCCTGATCTTGTAAAAGAAGACATGATCTGTGCAGGCTACCCTGAAGGCAAGAAAGACGGCTGTCAGGTGAGCATGCATCATCTCTATGGGGATCATAGTCCAAACTGTCTATTGCCTACTCCTAGAAGGGATTTAACCCTCTAAATATTGTGCTCTCTACAGGGGGATTCTGGGGGACCTTTAGCTTGTCCATCTCATGAATCCTGGTTTCTGGTTGGAATCATGAGTTGGGGTGAAGGTTGTGCCCAGCCACAAAAACCTGGAGTCTTTACAAAAGTCAGCAGATTTTCCTCCTGGATACAAGAGAGGACAGGTGCTACCACAATTTCAAAGTTAAAAACCACTGCTGCAACGACTGAGAATATGAACACAGTCATTACACAGTACCTGAAAGTAGAATCTCAGGCTTTGACCTTGTCTAAGGTGACCAATCAAGAAACCACCTCAGCTGGAAGGAGACTCCAAATATCAATCAGCCTTTTTGTCATGGTGATTGCATTTACCGCAATTGTGGATGTGGCAAGAGAAGCATTTCTCTGTCTGTAAATAATGTATTACTATATAACTGATTGAAGACTCGAATGTCACATGAAAACAAAGAAAAGTGTCTACAAGATCCATAATCCTTCATGTCTCACCAAGAAGGTTCCTCAGAGATCTCCATATATCAAAGATCCATGAACGTTATCTCCCAAAAAACCTATAAACTAATGAGGGCAATCATTATAAATTACCAACCCCTGAGAGGAAGAGGTATGCTCCTGGGGAACATCTTCGCCCAACTCATAGCTGATCCATCCAAACACAGTTGTCTACGCTGGCAGTGTGCTCTTCGACCCAGACATTTGTAGGAGGCGGCGGCAGGGGGTGAATGTCTGGTCTGTGGAGCTTTTCGGGTTGTTTTATAAGCTCAAATGAATAAAACCTTAATTTCACCAGTTTTTCTGTGAATCTGGCCACCCATTTCTGTAAAAAAATAAATTATATTTGAGACTTTTTTGTGTTATTCCTGTTCCAGTTGGTTATAATTAGCTTGGGGTACTCCGCAGACGATTGTAATATAAATATCTGAAACAAGTGAGGAAAAGAGATCTGAGAATTGAATTGTCCCAGGACTCTTGTCTTGGACTAACACGGCAGACCAGAGAGGGGTGGTTGTAGTTATCTTTCATAAGACAAACCTCATACCCGTTCCCTTGATATCCGCTCTTTATATTTTTGATGCCACAAGCTTTAGTCCCAACAAAATAAAAGTCACACAAAGTGTCAAACCCTAAAAAAGTAGGGGTAAAATACTACACTCAATATATTAACTGAAGCCATGATGAGGAGTCTGACCTCCATTGACTATCCAAAAAGTTACAAAAACTCTGATGGTGTCTCTGATGGGCAGTGTGAACTGACCCAAGCATTGGTGTCAAAGACACCACTAGTTCTACCAGAGATGACTTTACAGTATAAGCAAGCCCATGTGTGGGGGACCTGGACTCTACCACAACTTCAGTACCACTTCAGATTAGTGGACACTACAGTCATGGTTGCTAGATTGCAGTTGCCAGCAAGATAAAGTGTGAACATTGCTGCAAACTATTTGCTTGGACATCTGGGAAGAATTTATACTTTGGGCAGATATTTGCTGGATGTACTACAACTATATGGTGCACAGGAAAGAGAGATTTTTATTAATCTGGCCTGTTTACTGACTCTCCTAACACTACACGCTGGTCATTGCACCATTTTAAGACCTACCTTCCACCCAAACAGACATATAACGTCAAGGGCACCCCAAACTACCATCAGACCCTAGCTACAGGGAGTGCCCTGAGGGAATATAGGGTGCTCCTCCTTCACTGCACTGACCCTGGGAAGCATCAGTCTGGGGGAGATCACCATGACACATCATCATCAGGACTTAAATAATTGGGCGTTATGAAGCTGTGGAAATATACACAAGGAAGCGCACCATAGAGTAGTAGGCTCCAGATTAGAGTACTGGTCAATAGAATAAAAAATGGAGGCTCACCTTAGGTAGTTGTGCTAAGCATAGACACAACACTATTGTAGGCTTATTACGAAAAATTGTCCAGTCGCCGGGTGTGTCCGATTCTTCAGGAGGAGAAGTCCAGTCTCTCCAAAGTCAATGTAGTAGCAATATGGTAGGAACACAGTTACGGCGCAAGATCACCGGTCAGGACAGATGTAGATGTAATAAATATTTCTTCTTTAATGGAAATTACTCATCAAATAAAACAACGCATTTCGGGGGTACTCAGGCCCCCTTCATCAGGTTAAGAAGAAGCATATACACTCACCGAAAGAATTATTAGGAACACCTGTTCTATTTCTCATTAATGCGATTATCTAGTCAACTAATCACATGGCAGTTGCTTCAATGCATGTAGGGTTGTGGTCCTGGTCAAGACAATCTCCTGAACTCCAAACTGAATGTCAGAATGGGAAAGAAAGGTGGGCTACAACAGCAGAAGACCCCACCGGGTACCACTCATCTCCACTACAAATAGGAAAAAGAGGCTACAATGTTGCCTGGCCTGGTGAGTCTCGATTTCTGTTGAGACATTCAAATGGTAGAGTCCGAATTTGGCGTAAACAGAATGAGAACATGTATCCATCATGCCTTGTTACCACTGTGCAGGCTGGTGGTCGTGGTGTAATGGTGTGGGGGATGTTTTCTGGGCACACTTTAGGCCCCTTAGTGCCAATTGGCCATCGTTTAAATGCCACGGGCTACCAGAGCATTGTTTCTGACCATGTCCATCCCTTTATGACCACCATGTACCCATCCTCTGATGACTTCCAGCAGGATAATGCACCATGTCACAAAGCTCCAATCATTTCAAATTGGTTTCTTGAACATGACAATGAGGTCACTGGACTAAAATGGCCCCACAGTCACCAGATCTCAACCCAATAGAGCATCTTTGGGATGTGGTGGAACGGGAGCTTTGTGCCCTGGATGTGCATCCCTCAAATCTCCATCAACTGCAAGATGCTATCCTATCAATATGGGCCAACATTTCTAAAGATGCTATCAGCACCTTGTGGAATCAATGCCACGTAGACTTAAGGCAGTTCTGAAGGCAAAAGTGGGTCCAACACCGTATTAGTATGGTGTTCCTAATAATTCTTTACGTGAGTGTAAATGTGTTAAATATTGTGTATATTTATACTTAAAAAAAATAAAAAAGCCAGAAAAAGGCACCTGTGGGTGGTACTATGAGGGGAGGGGATACCCCCAGGGTGTTCCCATATTTGCATAATATGTAACAAATTCATATCTCAACAGGAACAGCTTTTACAAGAGCTAGGAGTAATAGCCAGGGGAGTATACAGCGTATAGCAATCCCCACACACATGAGACGAGGCTCTATGTTGAATGTAAAACAGGAACTCTTTATTGAACACACAGCATTGACTTATATACACATGACATACTGATGACATGACATAGCAGCCAATCCTGTACAGTTTAAACACAAAACTAACCCTATTCAACAAACGCAATGGCATTGTCTGTGACGCAATTAACAAACACAATGGCATTGTCTGTGACGCAATTAACAAACACACTGGTATTGTCTTTGACGCAATCAACAATGAACATGCAAACAGATATCTTCATCCCCTCCATAATGAATGAATGGGAAGAGGAGACACATGTGATGGGATTATCTCCTGAGTGTATCATAGGAGTCGGCTGCTATTATAATCAACTATCTTAACCCTTTTTGTGTTGCTGAATCCACACCATGCCTTTTTAATAGGCAATAGGAAATATGTGGCATATAAGTTACACACATAAATCAGGGTTCATAGTTCCTTATTACCCCAAAAGGTCTGAGGGGGTCTCCATAGTTCTCGGTCCATAGTCTGTAGGAAGGAGTCTGGCCCTCAGGCTTCTCCAGCAGCCCCAGTGATGGTTCAGTCCATCACAATTATATTTTTAAAACAGGTCACATGATCGCAATCCCAGCGACCACGTGATCTTTCTCGTTGGTAGGGCGTGGCTTCCGGGAGGCAGGAGGAAAATAAAACGTTGTCATAGAGAGGATAGAAGCTCCGGCCAAGATGCGTTCTTCGCCGGGCAAGTCACGTGATCGCTGTGGTAGCGGTTACCTTACATTGCGGTGCGATCACCCGACTTGTTGCTATGGAAAGGGAAGTTAGGGAAACAACACAGAGATTTAGGAGAATAAGGAGAGTTACCAGGAAGTTATCTCTCTGAAGGATACCCTTTATATTAATTTGTATATTTGGACAAATATATAGTATTTAAAAATGCAATATTACGCATGAATTTTACGCATGAATTAAGACATGAATTAGACTACTGGTAAAATGCTTATCTTTCTGCCCCACAGCAAAAAAAAATGAGTTTGACCTATTCTTTGATCTGAATAAATTTATAAAGAAACTCACTATTAAGAGACATTTCACAATCCTGGAACAGTCAACCAGAGAAACACAAACTGCCTTATCCAACACAACCAACGACAAAGACCAAGACCATCCTGTAGGCCTGTCATCAGGCCTCAAGCCACCTTCTAATTTTTACCCTTTACGCCATAAGGGAAATTTCATCTATACATTTTTTTCGGAATAAACCTAACCAAATAAACCGGGACTCTGTCTCAAAACACAACCTAAGTCCCCAAGAGAAATTGGCCCAGAAAAATCTTCAATCCAACTTAAGTATAATTATTCGGAATGCAGACAAAGGGGGAGATATAGTTATTCAAAACAGAGAAGATTATATCAAAGAGGCACTGAGAATTTTATCATATACCGATTACTGAATACCTCTTAAAGATGACCCCTCCCAACAGGACAAAGAGGAATTCCAGTCACTAATCAAATCAGCAGATCATATTTTGGATACAAAGGAAAGAGAATATATAATCACAGATTCTACCCTGGCAACCTTTTACCATCTCCCTAAGATCCATAAAAATCTCCATAACCCACCCGGAAGACCAATCATTTCTGGGGTCTCCTCACTCACACGTAGCCTATCACATTACATTGATACTTTTTTACAGAAACATGTAGTAAATTTAGAATCATATATCAAAGACTCCACTTCACTTATAATGAAACTGAAAAATATAGAATGGAAAGCTGACTACCAATGGCTGACTCTAGATGTGTCAGCTTTATATTCCAGTATACCCCTCGAACTGGGGACAGAGGGGTGCCTAGGGTATTTGGCACCCGGGACGGGTCCTTTCTTTGGCACCCCCCAAATACTTTAAAAAAATGTACTCCCTCACAGTAGTATTCCCATAATTGTGCCATCTCACAGTAGTTATGCCCTCTCTGTGCACCTTTCACAGTTGTAATGTCCTCTTTGTGCCCCCTTGACAGTAATAATCCCCATTGTGTCCCCTTCATAGTAATAATGTCCACCGTGCCCCCTTCATATTCATAGAAATAATGCCCATTGTGCCCCCTTCACAGTAATAATACCCATTGTGCCCCCTTAATAGTAGTAATGCCCACTGTGCTAGTAATGCCCTTTGTGCCCCCTCCATAGTAGAAATCCCCATTTTGCCCCCTTCACAGTAATAATGCCCACTGTGCCCCTTCACAGTAATAATGCCCACTGTGCCCCCTTCATTGTAGTAATGCCCTCTGGCTTTGTGCCCCCTCCATAGTAGAAATGCCTCATAGTAGAAATGCCTCATAGAAATAATGCCCATTGTGCCCCCTTCACAGTAATAATGCCCATTGTTCCCCCCTAATAGTAGTAATGCCCACTGTGCTAGTAATGCCCTTTGTGCCCCCTCCATAGAAGAAATCCCCATTGTGCCCCTTCACAGTAATAATGCCCACTGTGCCCCCTTCACAGTAATAATGCCCACTGTGCCCCCTTCACATTAGTAATGCCCTCTGTGCCCCCAGCTGTTTGATGAGAGGGCCGCGCTCATATGAGAGCTGCTTACTCGCTGTAGCATTTGCAGTGATGAGCTGGTAAACAGAGCAGAGGAGGCAGCGCTCGTACGGAAAAAAAAAACGGACAACCCCTTTAAAGACATACTGATAAACATTCCATACAGCGATACAGAACATACAGGGTCACACAGCCCCACATATCTACCTCTGACATCCAGTGACTTCTCTTCTCTGATGTAGACGTTCTCTTTCCTCTTCTTCTCCTTCATACCAGACTTAGTGACTTCTTTCAGCCGCGCCTCGTCTCTGCAGAGTTTAACAGACATCTTACTTTCCTACTTTTCCATCCTCCTCCCACCTTCTCAACACCCCATCCTGCCCCCCCCCCAATACTGTGTCCGCTGTGCCCCCCAATACTTTCTTGCAGAAACAGTCACCCTGAAAATACTGGTACCACACAAATAGACCTCTATGTCAGACCCCATATAAGACCCCAGTTTTAAACCTCATATAAGACCCCCATTAGACCTCCAGACCCCCATATCAGACCTTCAGACCAGACCCCCATATCATACCTCCAGTCCCCCATTAGACCTCCTGACCGCCATATCTGACCCCCATTAGACCTCCAGACCCCACCAGTCAGACCTTCAGACCCCTAATCAGACCCCCAGTCAGACCTCCAGCCCCCATCAGACCTCCAGACCCCCCCAGTCAGACCTCCAGACTCCCCAGTCAGACCTCCAGACCCCCACAGTCAGACCTCCAGAGGAGTCCAGACCCCCCAGTCAGACCTCTTGACCCCCCAGTCAGATCTCCTGACCCTCATAGACCACTCAAAACCCCCATTAGACCTCTCCAGACCCCCATTAGACCTCTATATCAGACCTCAGATCTGACTGTAAAATAATACTTACCACTCTCCCTGTCCCGGCTGTCTTCTCTTCTCGGGGCCGACGCTGAAGAAGAGCGAGCAGGAGGAGGGGTAAGTACTGGACAGCGCTCACAGCGCTTCTCTCCCCCTCCCCTGCAGACTAGTGAGCGCTCACTAGTATTCCCCATAAGATGCACTGCATCTTATAAAGGGAAAAGCAATGAGCGAATCCATCTGTATTAATGGAAGCGCTCATTGCTTCTGGCGCCCCCCTGAGAGCCGCCTTCCCCCCCCCCCCAGGCACAACACTGATTGGGGATAAAATGCACTGCAGATTTTCTAGCCAAGGATGAGTCTATGCCAAAGCAGCAAAGATAATGTATCACTAATAGCATTGCATTTATATGAACACACAATACATTCAAATTCCAGGACCAGATCTATAGACAGGTACGGGGTACTGCGATGGGCATGAGATTCGCGCCCAGTTTTGCTAATTTATTTATGGGCAAATTTAAGAAACGTACATATACCAAACGAAATACCGGACGGACAATATCATCTTCTATAAAAGATACATTGATGATCTTATCATTATTTGGACCGGGGACAATGAAGGCATTGATGGATTTTTGTCACATTTGAATAACAATGAGTGGGGAGTTTCATTTACAGGGTCTTACCGCGATATTACAATGGAATATCTTGATTTGGAGCTCTTCATACAAGGGGGCGAAATCTTGACTCGCACCTCCTTTAAAAGAGTAGACAGCAACAGCTATCTCGGCCACAGAAGTGCACATTATGAGAAATGGAAACACAATATTCCATTCAGCCAATTCAAGAGAATTAGACGGAACTGCACCCTGAGAGTCATTTTGAAAAACAAAGCAAAGTCCTTCATTCAAGGTTCAGAGTAAAGGGGTATCCCAATGAGATCATCACCCGAGCGAAAAAACGAGCATCGGGACTCCCACAATTGGAGTGCCTGCTGCCCAAATCTAGAAAAACTCCAAAAGAGACTATGCAATCATTTCATTTTATTACGACCTACAATCAGAACCACAGTTTGGTGAAATCTATTCTAAATAAACATTGGCACTTACTAAAAAAAGACCCTATCCCGAGAGCACCCCACCTTACCTATAGAAGGGCTCGCACCCTTAAGAACATTCTAGCACAGGTCAAATAAAAAGTGCAGTCAAAATAAACAAATATACGGGAACCCTACAAAAACAAGGAAGTAAAAAATGTGGACAATCCAGATGCCTGTGCTGTGACACTATCTGTCAAAGAACTATTTTCACAAACAAAAGAGATGGCGAAACGTTTCCAATATCTGGCTCCCTAGACGGCAGCTCCACTTATGTGATCTACGTTCTAAATTGCCCATGTGGCTTACAATACGTTGGGGGCACCATTCAAACTTTGCATAATAGGCTTAATAAACACAGGTCAAACAAAAAATACATTTAAAAAACACAGTTTTTCCAGACACACTGCCAATTATCATGGGGGGAGTTCTTTAGGTTTTTAAATCACCCCCATTGAACAAATACCAGTACATCAGCGTAAGGCTACTTTCACACTTGCGTTCAGAGCGGATCCGTCTGGTGTCTGCACAGACGGATCCGCTCCTATAATGCAGACGATGGGATCCGTTCAGAACGGATCTGTCTGCATTATAGTTTAGAAAAAAAAACTGACAACCCCTTTAAAGACATACTGGAAAACATTCCATACAGCGATACAGAACATACAGGGTCATACAGCGCCACATGTGTACCTCTGACATCCAGTGACTTCTCTTCTCTGATGTAGACGTTCTCTTTCCTCTTCTTCTCCTTCAGACCAGACCGCCATGGTGACTTCTTTCAGCCGCGCCTCGTCTCTGCAGAGTTTAACAGACATCTTACTTTCCTACTTTTCCATCCTCCTCCCACCTTCTCAACACCTCATCCTGCCACCCAATACTGTGTCCGCTGTGCCCCCCAATACTATCCTGCTGCCCCCCCAATACTGTGTCCATTGTGCCCCCAAAAACTTTCCTGCAGAAACAGTCCCCCTGAAAATACTGGTACCATACAGATAGACCTCTATGTCTGACCCCATATAAGACCCCAGTTTTAAACCTCGTATAAGACCCCCATTAGACCTCCAGACCCCCATATCAGACCTTCAGACCAGACCCCCATATCAGACCTCCAGACCCTCATTAGACCTCATGACCCCCATATCTGACCCCCATTAGACCTCCAGACCCCACCAGTCAGACCTTCAGACCCCTAATCAGACCCCCATTAGACCCCCAGTCAGACCTCCAGCCCCCATCAGACCTCCTGACCCCCCAGTCAGACCTCCAGACCCCCCATTAGACCACTCCAGACCCCCCAGTCAGACCTCCAGAGGAGTTCAGACCCCCCAGTCAGACCTCTTGAACCCCAGTCAGATCTCCTGACCCTCATAGACCACTCAAAACCCCCATTAGACCTCTATATCAGACCTCAGATCTGACTGTAAAATAATACTTACCACTCTCCCTGTCCCGGCTGTCTTCTTTTCTCGGGGCCGACGCTGCAGTCACCCGACCCCCTGCAGCATCAGGTCAGAGCGCGCTCTGTACGTCGTAACGCTGCAGGCAGCCAGGACACAGCAGCCCGGGCCCGAAGAAGAGCGAGCAGGAGGAGGGGTAAGTACTGGACAGCGCTCACAGCGCTTCTCTCCCCCTCCCCTGCAGACTAGTGAGCGCTCACTAGTATTCCCCATAAGATGCACTGCATCTTATAAAGGGAAAAGCAATGAGCGAATCCATCTGTATTAATGGAAGCGCTCATTGCTTCTGGCGCCCCCCTGAGAGCCGCCCCCAGGCACAACACTGATTGGGGATAAAATGCACTGCAGATTTTCTAGCCAAGGATGAGTCTATGCCAAAGCAGCAAAGATAATGTATCACTAATAGCATTGCATTTATATGAACACACAATACATTCAAATTCCAGGACCAGATCTATAGACAGGTACGGGGTACTGCGATGGGCATGAGATTCGCGCCCAGTTTTGCTAATTTATTTATGGGCAAATTTAAGAAACGTACATATACCAAACGAAATACCGGACGGACAATATCATCTTCTATAAAAGATACATTGATGATCTTATCATTATTTGGACCGGGGACAATGAAAGCATTGAAGAATTTTTGTCACATTTGAATAACAATGAGTGGGGAGTTTCATTTACAGGGTCTTACCGCGATATTAGAACGGAATACCTTGATTTGGAGCTCTTCATACAAGGGGGCGAAATCTTGACTCGCACCTCCTTTAAAAGAGTAGACAGCAACAGCTATCTCGGCCACAGAAGTGCACATTATGAGAAATGGAAACAGAATATTCCATTCAGCCAATTCAAGAGAATTAGACGGAACTGCACCCTGAGAGGGATTTTGAAAAACAAAGCAAAGTCCTTCATTCAAGGTTCAGAGTAAAGGGGTATCCCAATGAGATCATCACCCGAGCGAAAAAACGAGCGTCGGGACTCCCACAATTGGAGTGCCTGCTGCCCAAATCTAGAAAAACTCCAAAAGAGACTATGCAATCATTTCATTTTATTACGACCTACAATCAGAACCACAGTTTGGTGAAATCTATTCTAAATAAGCATTGGCACTTGCTAAGAAAAGACCCTATCCCGAGAGCACCCCACCTTACCTATAGAAGGGCTCGCACCCTTAAGAACATTCTAGCACAGGTTAAATAAAAAGTGCAGTCAAAATGAACAAATATACGGGAACCCTACACAAGCAAGGAAGTAAAAAATGTGGACAATCCAGATGCCTGTGCTGGGAAACTATCTGTCAAAGAACTATTTTCACAAACGTTTCCAATATCTGGCTCCCTAGACGGCAGCTCCACTTATGTGATCTACGTTCTAAATTGCCCATGTGGCTTACAATACGTTGGGGGCACCATTCAAACTTTGCATAATAGGCTTAATAAACACAGGTCAAACATAAATATATTTTTTCAAAAACACAGTGTTTCCAGACACACTGCCAATTATCATGGGGGGAGTTCTTTAGGTTTTTAAATCACCCCCATTGAACAAATACCAGTACATCAGCGTAAGGCTACTTTCACACTTGCGTTCAGAGCGGATCCGTCTGGTGTCTGCACAGACGGATCCGCTCCTATAATGCAGACAATGGGATCCGTTCAGAACGGATCTGTCTGCATTATAGTTTAGAAAAAATTCGAAGTGTGAAAGTTGCTCAGACGGATCCGTCCAGACTTTACATTGAAAGTCAATGGGGGATGGGTCCGTTTGAAAATTGAGCCATATTGTGTCAACTTCAAATGGATCCGTCCCCATTGACTTGCATTGTAAGTCTGGACGGATCCGTTTGCCTCCGCACGGCCAGGCGGACACCCGAACGCTGCAAGCTGCTCTTCACGTTACTATATTTGAATTTGCTAGATATGAATTTGTTACATATTATGCAAATATGGGAACACCCTGGGGGTATCCCCTCTCTCATCGTACCGCCCACAGGTGCGTTTTTTTATATACACAATATTGAACACATTTATATGCTTCTTCTTAACCTGATGAAGGGGGCCTGAGTACCCCCGAAACGTGTTGTTTTATTTACTTTATTTGATGAGCAATTTCCATTAAAGAAGAAATATTTATTCATTGCATCTACATCTGTCCTGACCGGTCATCTTGTGCCGTAACTGCAGTCCTACCATATTGCTACATCATCATCAGGGACACTACCACTCCCTGCCCAAAAATCCATGGGGTCAGAGAACAGGGTATGGCCATAGTTTAGGTAGGTCTCAACTTGGTCGTGGCAGTCTTGTAATCATCAGACTGCTTGATGTCAATGATGCGCCTGTCACTGCGTAAGCAAGCGAGCATACAAATTGCCATTCGGGGCTGCGTGTCAAAGGAGCCAGTCCTTTCCATGTCTGCCCAGCACTGAGACGATTCGGTGTTGTGGCCAGTATCACCGTCATCATAATCCTCCTCTTGCTCCTCCAACTCTGTCTGACTCCTCTTCCTACTCCTCAAGTGGCAGCACCTCCTCCCCCATGGGAGTTTCTCATTGTCGGTCCACAACAGTTAGACCACGTATTACATGAGCGTCAGTGTCTCTTCAAAAATACATATGAGGGGGGTGGGGGACAACTGAAGCATGATGAACGGTATGAGCTGCCACTGCCAGACCTGGAAACAACAGATGCTCCCTGCTGAGGCGGTCTTGTGTACGACCAAATCGTTCATGGCTTCCCGCTGCTCGCACCGACGCTCGAGCACGGGCAATCTTGAATTCCAGTGAGTTGGGACGTTGTGGATTAGGCGGTGAAGTCGAGGAGAGAGTTTCTCACCACGTGAGAAGGGCTCAGAAGAGCCAGCACCTTGCTCAAGCCGGTTTGCAGAGGCGTAGCTATACGGGAAAGCAGCTGCTTTGGGCCCAAACTCAAAAGGGGCCCATCCAGGAGGAGGACTAAAACACTTTATTGTCAGCGCCCCTCAACAGTATTATACAATTAATTTATACACAGAGTCGCTGCAGGAAACGGACGGATCAGCTGCAGGACCTCATCTGAGAGAGTGATATTGACTAGCTACAGGAGTGGGGGTTGTATGGGAGTCAGGAGGTGAAAAGAAGTTGCTGGGAATGGGGGCTGTTCAATAATTTGCTTTGGGGCCCAGTCAGTTCTAGTTATGCCACTGCCGGTTTGGCTACTTTCTCCCAGGCCAATCAGCTCTAACACAACGGGCCACGCTTGACTTGACACATGTGATAGGAAGGAGGAGTAGTGTGAATGACGCTGTGCCCTGCTGTTGGGGACGGAACCATGTCCATGGAGGAGGTGGTGGAGAAGTTAGATAAGTGCCTGCTGTGTGAGCCAGCCAGATGATGTGGTGGGGAGGGGATCATAAGGACCTGAGCATGTTGCTGTGGTGCTGCCTGTCCACTGCCACAAAAAACTGTGAAAAACATGTACTGTCCCTGCCCATAGTGACTTCTCCAGGTGTCCATCGTGCTGTAAACCTTGACGCACAGAGAGAATCACAAGGAGTGGGACGCATTCTCCACCACATGAGAGTACAAGGCTCTACTACAATGGTACCACAGCGAATGCACTGCCAGCAACGTGGCCAGGTGGATGTTCATCCTGTAGACAAGCTAATTGCTGCTGGAGAAAAAAATTTCATGGCCAAATGTTCAATTATAGATGTCTCATGATGGAACCGAGGACAAGGAGGAATCTTAGAAGGAGAAGAAGGTCATGATGATGACAAAGATATTAGTTGGCGATGCGGGATGGCTGCCACAAAGAGGACCAGGAGAAGGAGGACAGACTTCTGATTAGGAATACTGGCCAGTAGTGATGAGCGGCAGGGGCAATATTCAAATTCACGATATTTCGCAAATATTTTGTAGAATATTCATCATATAATCGCAAATTTGTGATTATATTCTTGATTGCGAAAATTGGAAATGTAATATTTGCGTAATGCACACGAAATACAGGCGTGGGTCACTTATGCTCCATTTTCCAAGCTGCTAGAAGTTTCCTGAGACTGGAGAAAATGGTCGGCAGAACATTACAATAGCTTTATATGCAGATTCAGTGCTCCAATATATTCGTGATTGCGAATTTTCAGCAATTAATGATGCGCATATTTTTTTGCAAAACGTACAACTTGTGACATCACAGCACTGTGTCTGTAGCTGTATGTATGGACAGCAGAACCTATCCCACTACCTAACACCCTGCACTGTAGATAGACTATAGATCAATCTAACCTGCACTGACTATCTCCCCCTAACTATCTGAATTATATATATAGGTTAACTGTAATGTAATAACACAAAGCTCAGCAATGACACTGCTCTCTCTTTCAGAACTGCAATAGACTTTAGAAAGTGGCTGCTGGGGAGGTTCTTATATAGTAAGGGGGAGGGGCAGCTTTCCTATTGGTTGCTAGGGATGTTGCTAAGCTCAGACAAAGACATTGCAGCCTTCTCATTGGCCGACAAGCAAGAAGCAGGGAGGGATCATGTGAACTGTGAAAAAAAATCTAGAATATTCGAAATTACGAATATATATCACTATATTCTAAATATTCAAGAATTCTCGAAGTGCCGATTCTCACGATTATTATTCGCGATTCAAATATTTGCGCCCAACACTACTGGCCAGTTCAGGGGTGTAGGAACCCCCAAAAATCTGGGGGGGGGGACAGCATTTTTACTCGCCAGGTATATTCTTATTCGATAAACTGCGAGTTGTTTATATCGTTAAATTTTAAGTGTGTGTGAAAAATCTCACAACAAAAAAATATGCAAAAGGAACAGTTCTTTGTTTATCAGGTCACAGAAATGAACCAAATGTTTGGCATATATTTCAGTTATTCCGGGTGCTTTCTCTGGCAAACCCCCCTCCCCGCCGAAACAATAATCCCCCCTTATATATAATTTACTTACAGTTCTGAAGACTCAGGGGTGCTGGCAGGCTTGGCCTCAGGGGGCTGGCTGGCTTGGCCTCAGGGGTGCTGGCTGGCTTGGCCTCAGGGGTGCTGGCTGGCTTGGCCTCAGGGGTGCTGGCAGGCTTGGCCTCAGAGGTGCTGGCTGGCTTGGCCTCAGGGGTGCTGGCTGGCTTGGCCTCAGGGGTGCTGGCTGGCTTGGCCTCAGGGGTGCTGGCTGGCTTGGCCTCAGGGGTGCTGGCTGGCTTGGCCTTAGGGGTGCTGGCTGGCTTGGCCTCAGGGGTGCTGGCTGGTCTGGCCTCAGGGGTGCTGGCAGGCTTGGCCTCAAGGGTGCTGGCTGGCTTGGCCTCAGGGGTGCTGGCTGGCTTGGCCTCAGGGGCGCTGGCTGGCTTGGCCTCAGAGGTGCTGGCTGGCTTGGCCTCTGGGGTGCTGGCTGGCTTGGCCTCAGGGGTGCTGGCTGGCTCGGCCTCAGGGGTGCTGGCTGGCTTGGCCTCAGGGGTGCTGGCTGGCTTGGCCAGTGAGTGTGGACTGTGAGGCCTTTTTCTCCAAGCTGCTCCAGATCAGTGCTCTGGGCAGCTGGGCTCCGGGCTGGAAGTGGGCACAATAAGAAAAAAATATTTTTCATTACACCTCAGGTCAGACCACCAATTAGACCCCCAATGTTAATCAGTCTCAGCTAACAGCCCCAATAAGATCCCCAATGTTAATAAGACCTCAGATCCCACCTCAGCTCAGACCCCAATATGAATGACCCCCAATCAGACCTCAGAAAAGAGCCCCATGCCTCATAGCAGCCCCCAGTGCCTCTTATCAGCCCCCCAGCGCCTCTCATCAGCCAGTAATAACAGCCCCCCAATCATGTGCCAGTATTAACAGCCCCCCAAATCATGTGCCAGTAATACCAGGCCCCCCCCAATCATGTGCCAGTAATACCAGGGCCCCCCCAATCATGTGCCAGTAATACCAGGGCCCCCCCAATCATGTGCCAGTAATACCAGGGCCCCCCCAATCATGTGCCAGTAATACCAGGGCCCACCTAATCATGTGCCAGTAATACCAGGGCCCCCCTAATCATGTGCCAGTAATACAAGGGCCCCCCAATCATGTGCCAGTAATACCAGGGCCCCCCCAATCATGTGCCAGTAATACCAGGGCCCACCTAATCATGTGCCAGTAATACTAGGGCCCACCCAATCATGTGCCAGTAATACCAGGGCCCCCCCCATTATGTGCCAGTAAAAAACAAAGTATTGTATATAGTTAAAATCAAAACAAAACACTTATACTTATCTCTTTGGAGCGATGCGATGCAGGCCTGTGTCCCGACTCCAGCGCTGTACGCCTACGCCGGCCTCTGATAGTCTGCCGGCCTAGTAGTGCTGGCAGCCTATCAGAGGAACAGGAAAGGGACACACCTCCCTGCCCTGCTCCTCCGCAGCCTTCTGTTTGTATCGCTGTCTTGAGGACGGCCATACAAACGGATCACTATGGAGATGAGCGCTTCGCTTCCACAATGGAAGCGCTCATCTCAGTGCCTGCCCCGCCGCACACATTGCCCAGCTGCCGCTGGGGGGGATTTGACCAAACCTGTCCCCCCCGCATTATTTCCTGGGGGGGTCCGTCCCCCCATCCCCCCCGCTTCCTACGCCCATGGGCCAGTTGTATTTTCCCAAAGGATCCAGTGAATCCACCTCATTCGCTGCAATAGACCTCTGGTACCTATGATTGTGTTTGAACCGCAATGGCTTATTTTAAAGGTTTTATCCAATGTCTAAAACATGCCCCCCAATGCCCGGGCCTCAAATATAGATTATACTTACCCCGCTCCCCGACACCAGTGTCATTCCTGATCCCTACAGGGCCACAGCTGCATCTCTACAGATGATGCGAGGGAGGCTCACCCCCATTGTGGCCTGCTATTGGCTGCTCCCACCATTGCTGGATGTTTTCATTCGCGCAACGGGAATTTGCAGTCTCGGCCGTGCGGGGATAAGAAGCGACGCATGTGCTGGAGCAGGGTAAGTATAATCTATATGAGGGGCCTGGGCATTGGGGGGCATGTTTTAGACATTGGATAGCCCCTTTAATCCCGCAGATCTTGCACACAGCTGTGGTTTTGTGTGCCCGCCTTGTGGAGAAAAAGCGCCATACCAGAGTTGCTCGCACAGAGCTACAGGCTGACAAGCTTGGCTTAGTTCTGGCACGTTAAGGTCCTAACCCACCCACAGCGTCAGCAGCATCACCAGATCCCAAAGCAGACGTGGCCCTGACTGTTCAATAGGAGATACATGGCATCTGCTCTTTATTGCTGCCACCACTGTCCTTCTCCATTGATGTTGCTCCTCAGCACCCCGATCTGGTTCCCGGGTCCTGTCCAGCACACAATCAGAGTCCTCACCCTCCCTGCCGCTTTTATTTGATTGTGAGATATCATGGTGGGCTCCTGCCCCCCCCCCCTGCTGTGCGTTTTCCCCAGCTTCCATTATTGCTGCTCCCACCACCAATGCCATGGATACAGATGCCACTATTACCACCAAGGCAGACCAAATTATGACAGCTCTCACACAAGTCTTCAACAGAGAGACTCTCTTGACTATCTACCGCTGGGTGTGGTAGGATTTTCTTGCCAAATCTTAGGAAAAAGGAAGGCACCACACTAGGAAGGGGCAGTGAAGAATGCAAGGACTCCACTGAAAGCCTTCTCTGGGGCTGCAAGGACGAGGAGTAGGAGGAACGCTGTGACCTCTGGCTCCAGGGCACGGTGTCAGACTTTAAAGTCACCTCCATGTTTAATACTCCAGAGTGGTATTACAATTCCTACATCCTGCTACTGTCTTTAATAAGCTACCATTAATGTCATCTGTGTATTTATTCCAGGTCCTCCTACATTGTGCATTAATAATATTGTTATGCAACTGTTATGTTCATGTAATGTGCCTGGTTCACCAGCAAGAGGCAGTGTATATGGCAGAGAGATCTTTAGGTAGAATGAAATTTACCATTCCACTCTTCCCCTTTTGGGAAGAAGTAGGATAGTCCTGCTTCCTACCAAGGGAGGGGCTGCAGGAAGTGCTTAGTCGTTCAATAGCTCTAGTCTAGTGTTGGAAGCAGATGAGTAAAGATGGAGCAGTGAGGGGAGGCCCCCTGCATCAGGAGTCTCTCCAGGGAAGCAGCTCATAGAACACCATGTCTCCATACAGATTAAGAGACAAAGGTTAACAGCCAAAAGCACTCCACTCCAAAGGTACTAGAACAGTCCTAAAGTCCAACGACCAGGCTAAAGCCGAGTTTAGCACAGCAGAGAGATAAAGCAGAGTATGCAACTTCACCTGCCAGTTTATGCAAAAACCTGCTGGAGACAAGAGAAACACCACTTCTTGTACTGATGAAAGTTGATTCAAGTAAAGCTGTTGAAGTTTATAAAGTCTGGACTTGACTTATTCTCCGCCTCCACCATCACTCTCCCCTTTATTGCTTTGGAGTCTAACCCTGGGGAACAACAGTATCCAGGTAGGAGCACCGTGACACATACAGAGACTATTGAGGCCGTACCAGACCACCCAGCATTCCATAAACCTGGGACATAATTGGCCCTGGGGGCGGCACGTTGCACATGTCCTGCTGCTGCAACTGAGAGGGGGAGTGAGCCATCCAATCCATAGTCTCATCCTCTTTCTCCTCAACGATAATGTTGTACCTGTCTGAATCCAGCTGGAATAACTGCGGCCTACTACTACTACTACTGGCTGGACAGCTGGTGCTGCTTCTACTCTTCCATAGCCCGGACTCAGTTAATGTTGCACACTACCCTATGTATTGATCTAGTAATCACATATTTGCCAGTTTGAATATATTTTTGCCCGCTACCCTGGGTATTCTATATGGTTTAAAAAAAAAAAACATTTACTATGTGAGATGTCCTGACACAGAGTTTGTACACATGTTTATTCCACTCCCCCCCATCTCCAAAAAAACGATTTCTGTTAAAATGGGAAAAAAATAAAAGGATGTCCTTGCAGGTAACTGCCATTGAGGCTTTCAGCTGCTGCATTTCTGCCAGGAGGCACCGCAGCCTCAGCTCCTCACTCCCTGGCTGACAGCTTTCCCTGCCTGTCCCTATTCTACACACACGGGGTCATTTATCAAACTGGTGTAAAGTAGAACTGGCTTAGTTGCCCATAGCAACCAATAAGATTTCACCTATCGTTTTTGACAGATCCTTGGGAAAATTAAAGGAGGAATCTGATTGGTTGCTATGGGCAACTAAGCAAGTTCTACTTTACACCAGTTTAATAAATGACCCCAACCATTCTTTTTATCCTTTCTCTTCACTCTCCCTCAAACTAGAAGCTTGATTGTGACTGTACACTGTCCCTAAGATGGTTTTGCCAGACATTGTAAGACCCATCCACCCCCATCCAAGGACGTTCTGCTCGCGCACCTCCCTGCCTGCTGCAGATCTTATTGGCTCATCCAGGCTGTCTGTCGGCCTGGGAGCCAATCAGGGCAAGCCTTCTCCCCAATACTTACTCTCAGGGTCATGTGAGACTCCTTCCTTTTCCTCCCTAGTGCTTTTTTTCCCACTGACATGTGCAGTAAACTGGCACTGGTTTGTCATCCAAAAAAATTGCAAAAAAATCAACCTCACACATAAGCTGTACGAGGCACTTACTATACTTTCTGATCAAAATACATAAGCCCACTGACCACGTCAAGGTGGCCTCTTTTGAGTAGGACCCTTCTCTAATTTAGAGCAGCCCCACCTGCTGTAACACAGCACCTACAGGGTGTAACACCCAACAGCCCAACAACACATCAGGATAAGCCCTCACAACACTGGGCCCCACCAACCCACAGCAGCAACACTGTGCAACATGAACAGATCCCCATGTAGATATCTAGAAGGTAAAAGAATATCATCATATCTAGAGATGCAAACAAAAAGAATTCACATAAAACTATAAATTCTTAATTTTCTGACTGTAGAATGAGAAAATTGTTGGCAGCACCGGACATTGGGGTCTCTGGAGCTTTTCCTCATCAGACCCTTTGCGTGGATGGAGATGTGAATACACAATACAGTCTAAGGTCAACCTGTCATAGTTTGCCATGTCTTTGATCATTTTTTTGTTCTACTTGCTTAATGGCAGGTGGCTTTGTGAGGTGACACATTTTGTAAATATTTCCGGGATATTTATGAAGATTTACTCCTATTCCTCGTAAATGCAATTGCCCAGCTCACTTTACCAGAAAGACAACATTTTTGAACTTTTTTTTTAAAATTCGAGCTGGTCAATTCAGACAAAAGGAATATATCAGGTCTGCAGAGAACATAGGGATCGCACTCCACTCCAGGATGAAGGGTGTTGTAGTGGAGAATAAGAGGGGAGATACGTTATTGATGTTGGTGCTCCTTACTATGATCTTCATCAGAGGTAGGTACCTCCTGGACCACTCTCTCTGCTAGGACTCTGTATTATTATTAATATGGCCAAAAATCACCAAATCGAGAAGATTTGTTGTGGACAATTGGGTTGACATCACTTTTGTCCATGAAAATCTTTTAAGGCAACATACTGAGAGGTCAGCAAAAGACCTACCACAACCCTAAAGGACTTATAATCACCATCTCTAGAATAATTGCTGTGAGGATGGGCGGTATGCCAGACCTAGCAGGGGAATTATGCGTGAGGTCACGGTGTGAGCATTAGGTCGGCCGAGGTCAATAGAGTTCTGGTTACTCACGGTTATGTCGTCCCTGGACAGGCTCGCATAAGTGAAGAGGAGAACGGCACAAGGATTCTCTGGGGCACACTCTGGTGTAAGGGACACAGGCCAGATGGTGGTTCGAAGTGTCCTTAATGGTCTGCATTAATGTGCCTATAGCAAGGTCCCTTGTAGTCGTGACGCCAGTACCTTTTGTATGGAGGTACAACCATTTACTGTAGTGTTAATGGAGGAACTTGAGACTGAGACAAGAGGGATGAAATCCAGGGTGGAACTTTACTGAAGATAACTTCTGATAACAGTACATCCAAAGTATTAGACAGTCTCTTGATACAATCCGGCTTTAAGCACAATCTCCCGGACATGTGGGGAAAGGGAAATGCAAGTCCTCAGTGAAATACAGGCTCTTGTAATACATAAGAAGCTACTGGTCAGACTAGGCTTGTAATAATATGAAAGTCTGACACTGGTCAAAACTCCGGCCTGATCCTAATCCTGGAATAAAGATGCTTCTCTGAATCCTGAAACCTCTATCCCAATGCTGTTCTGACATTTGGCCGGGCTGTCCTCAGAGTCTGAACTGGAGATGTGGAAGCTTCATGCTGTCTCCTACACCTACTACAAAGGTGCTTAATAAGTCCTCAGGTAATGACTATCTTGCTAATCCTTTGTCTTGCATAAACTTGATAATTCCTTAGATACTCGGCTGCATGCAGTTTAGACATTGGTCACCCCAAAAGAGTGATCTATAGCAGTGGATTGCTGACCTCTAGGTAGAATACTTGCAGGCTTTAACCCTGGACTATGGAGCCGACAGGGACAGAGAGGCTGTGAAGAGGCCTCCCTCCAGGTATTCCGCTACATGGCTGCTGCTTTCTGACTAACCTCATGGGAGAACTGCTTTGAACTGTACTCTCACTTGGCTTGACGTGAGCTCATCTGAACAACTGCCTAACTTAGGTCTGATCTAAGCTATATATACACTGGCACTGCTCCATCTTGTGTAGAATCACATTGTGACATGGGAGACTATGACAGGAGATAAAATACAAAATTCAGGCATATTACATGACTTTAATACATAATCAAAACGCATTTGCGGTGCCCACGGTCATGTAAGTGGGACACTGCAGATGTTGGACCAGTCTTAGCTTTTTAGAAAACTAGGTTGTCAATGCTACAATTTGCCCAAAAGTATATGGACAGATAAACTGGGTGAAGGTCTTATGGTAGGATGAGGCATGATCGAGTCCTGTGCCCACAAAAACTAATTTTGCAATAAGCTTCTGCACCACAAAAAGCTCACCACCTCATGTGCAGCGTACCAAGCCGCAGGGGCAACAGATAAGTTACAGTGGGCCGATGGGGGTAGTAGTTCATTTACTCACAGTTAGCAGAGCCTCCCTGGGCCGGCAGTGCAGTGGAGGGAAGGACAGCACTAAATCCTCCGAGCACTCTCTATTGCAGGGAACACCAGCCAGATGGAAGTTGAGGTACCCTTTGATGGTAAAGGTGTTTAAGGTGCTTTGGTGGCTGGGCCCCTGTGTTCGTGATGCCAGCACCGTAAGGTGCAAATGTTGAGAGTAGTAGAAAGGATGAGGAGTCAGTTGTAGTAGAAACAGTTGAACATTTACTTAAATCAAATGTCTCAGGACAGTTAGTACAGTTTATATATCAAAGGTAATAATCCAGATGTTAATTTAGCTGAGATCCTTATAACAGGTCTGGCAATTGTCAGTTGAGGAGTTTTCCTAATGCTGCTACTTTACAGGCAAGACAAAAGTTATCTTCTTAGATAGTTCCATTTTAAATCCAATCTCCAGCACTCAGGTACTGAATATAATGGTTTCCTTCCTTTTATATTGATCAATCCAATAAGGACACTCTCCCTTGTGGCAGGCAAACTCTCTGCTACATTATTTCTTGCAGGATGCTCTCCTGAAATATTCAAGTTCACTATGTCCCAGAAGGCATTTAGTGAAAAAGTATAATTCTGCGCACTAATTATCCAGTTGTGTCCAGGTACCTTTAAGTTCCTCCTGGTCACTGGTGCTTGTGAAGTCCCTTGGCTAGACTCAGCTCTAATCTTCACTAGACTTGCTTTATATTCGTACATAGACTCACTTGTCTGTGCTGGGATGCTGTGACTACTTGGTCTGTCCTCTCTAGGCTTGATCAGGGCCCAGAGAAAAGAAAGGCAGCTACATCTTGGACTGAGCCTGCTCTCCTCCTCCATACATTTACTTCTCCTCTCCACTTGAACTCCAACTTCAACTAGCTTTATTAGCAAACCCCTGCTATATATAATATGGGGCGCCAGCACCACCTAAGGGCGAATAGATGTAATGACAATGCCAGCCTGATATTAGGAAATACAATACATTAAATTTAACAGCAGCAAAAGTGCCCACATATAGCACATAGTGAGACACTGCACATGGCATGATAGGGGCAGCATCACTGTTCTATGGATGGATTGTAAAGGTTGAGGAGAAAAGAATGAAGCAAAATATAGGGGAAAAACCTGCTGTAGTTGGCCAGAGATCTGCCCCTGGTAGAACCTGCCCTGATAGACCTGCTCCTCGTACAACTGCTCCTGACAGAACTGCCTCTAGTAGAACTGGCCCTGGTAGAACTGCACCTGGCAGAATTGCTCTTGATAGACTTGCTCCTTGTAGAACTGCTCCTGGTAGAACTAGCCCTGGTAGAACTGCCCCTGGTAGACCTACTCCTGGTAGAACTGCCCCTGGTAGAACTGCCCCTGGTAGAACTGCTCCTGGTAGAACTGGCCCTGGTAAAACTGGCCCTGGTAGAACTGCCCCTGGTAGACCTGCTCCTGGTAGAACTGGACCTGGTAGAACTGCCCCATGTAGAACTGCCCCATGTAGAACTGCCCCTGGTAGAACTTCCCCTGGTAGAACTGGCCCTGGTAGAACTGCCCCATGTAGAACTGCCCCTGGTAGAACTTCCCCTGGTAGAACTGGCCCTGGTAGAACTGGCCCTGGTAGAACTGCCCCATGTAGAACTACCCCTGGTAGAACTTCCCCTGGTAGAACTGCTCCTGGTAGAACTGCCCCTGGTAGAACTGCCGCTGGTAGAATTGGCCCTGGTAGAACTGGCCCTGGTAGAACTGCCCCATGTAGAACTGCCCCTGGTAGAACTGCTCCTGGTAGAACTGCCCCTGGTAGAACTGCTCCTAGTAGAACTGCTCCTGGTAAAACTGCCCCTGGTAGAACTGCTCCTGGTAGAACTGGTCTTGGTAGAACTTCTCCCGGTAGAACTGGCCCTGGTAAAACTGCCCCTGGTAGAACTGCCCCTGGTAGAACTGCCCCTGGTAGAACTGGCCCTGGTAGAACTGCTCCTGGTAAAACTGCTCCTGGTAGAACTGCTCCTGGAAGAACTGCTCCTGGTAGAACTGCTCCTGGTAGAACTGCTCCTGGTAGAACTGGCCCTGGTAGAACTGCTCCTGGTAAAACGGCCCCTGGTAGAACTGCTCCTGGTAGAACTGGCCCTGGTAGAACTGCTCCTGGTATAACGGCCCCTGGTACAACTGCTCCTGGTACAACTGCCCCTGGTGGAACTGCCCCTGGTAGAACTGCCCCTGGTGGAACTGCCCCTGGTAGAACTGCTCCTGGTAGAACTGCTACTGGGAATCTGAGACTTGTGTAAACTTGGACAGAAAGCAAAAAAAAATAAAAATTCACGTGCACAAAGCAGATAGAGGCCCCGCTCCACCCAGGGCTGCAGCTGCTGAGTTTAAACCACTGTGCTGCACTCAAAATGACCATGGAGGGTGTGAATATTTTTATAGGGTGTGTATACTTTCTGTGTCTTATTTTGCAGACTCCTTCGCTGCTTCCACTAACAGAAGCTCTTCTCCGCTGCTTGGCTCTCCGGTCTTCTCCAGCCGTATAGTCGGGGGCACTGATGCTGTGGATGGGGAGTGGCCCTGGCAGGTCAGCGTGACGAAAAACTTCTATCATATATGTGGGGGAAGCCTCATCTCCAGGCAGTGGGTGCTCTCCGCCGCACACTGCTTCAAAGAGTGAGTACAGACAGGGGCAGGGGCTATTATCTATTTATTATCTATCTACTATCTATCTATCTATCTATTTATCTATCATATATCTATCTATCAATTTAAATCAAATAATCTTTATTGGCAGGACTAAATACATTTTATCATTGCCAAAGCAAGTGGGAAATAATTGTGTATGGTTAGCAGATGGGGACACATCCAGGATCCATGGTATATCAGGGTATAGGAGTCCATGGTATATCAGGCTTCTCTCAGTCCATGGCAGGCAGTACTATATTGTGCTGCTGTGGCCGTTGTGTTCTCCTCTTCCCCCAGCAGTACGGAGAGTCTCTCTTCCTCTTCCATGGAGGTAAAGTCTGGGCAGAGATCAGACAGTCTCCTGAGTCTCTCTCACTGCTGAGTATTTGGGCACTGCAGCAGGAAATGAGCCTCATCCTCCACAGCCTCCTGGTCGCACTGCTGGCACAGTCTGCTCTCCCTGGGCACGTACCTCTGTCGGTGACTCCCACATTTGATGAGCAGGCTGTGGGCGCTCAGTCTGTAGCGGCTCAGGATCTGTCAGTCTCTGGGGTTGCAGAATTTCTCCAGATATGGGGCCAGTTTGTACTCCCTCTGCAGGCTCTGGTATACTGTCAGCTTCTGGGATGTTCTTATGTTGTTCCTCCAGACTCTGATATACTCCTCTTTGCCCTTGTGTATCGTCCTCTGGATTTTCCCCTTTGCCAGGCTGTACTGGTCTATCTATATTTCTATCTAGAAGTAAACAAAGAATGAACCAGCACCTCCAAGTAACAACAGGTGCAAGCTAGTATGACAATTATATATGCATATACACGTAGAACTAGAAGTAGCAGCACAACGCTTGGAAAAAATTGTAAAATGCACTAAGACATAGGTAAATGGTAAATATGTGAAAAAAATGTGAAATGCATTACTGCTATACTTACCATTAGACAAAGTAGAAGCTCTTAGCGCATATTATTGATAATAAAAATATGTCGGCCCATCTATCAATCGACAAGGTGGCTTCTAACAGACAGAACCTACTCTAACATATGCTTGTATCCTTCTTTGGCCCAGAGTCTTGTAGGATACAAGCATGTGTTAGAGTAGGTCCCGACTGTTAGAAGCCACCTAGTCGATTGGTAGATGGGCCGACATATCTATCTATGTAATATCTAACTATTCATCTATCTCATGTCTATCTATCTACCTGTTTATCTATCTATATATCATCATATATCTATTATCTATCTCATCTCTATCTATCTATCTATCTATCTATCTATCTATCTATCTATCTATCTATTATCTATCTATCTATTATCTATCTCATCTCTATCTATCTATCTATCTATCTATTATCTATCTATCTATCTATCTATTATCTATCTATCTATTATCTATCTCATCTCTATCTATCTATCTATCTATCTATTATCTATCTATCTATCTATCTATTATCTATCTATCTATCTATTATCTATCTCATCTCTATCTATCTATCTATCTATCTATCTATCTATTATCTATCTCATCTCTATCTATCTATCTATCTATCTATCTATCTATTATCTATCTCATCTCTATCTATCTATCTATCTATCTATCTATCTATCTATTATCTATCTATTATCTATCTCATCTCTATCTATCTATCTATTATCTATCTCATCTCTATCTATCTATCTATCTATCTATTATCTATCTCATCTCTATCTATCTATCTATTATCTATCTCATCTCTATCTATCTATCTATTATCTATCTATCTATCTATCTATCTATCTATCTATCTATCTATCTATCTACAGTATCTATCTATCTATCTATCTATCTATCTATCTATCTATCTATCTATTAATTCAATTAAAGGGTAACTGTCATATGTTTTTATTTACTAGTCTGTTAGAGCTCGGCATGTATACCTGAGTTAGTCTGTAATTGATCGTCAAAAGATCTGTAATGACCTTATAATAACAGCTTTCATTAATGTCCTCTGTCCCTTTCCACTGCTCCCTTAAAAGACAGGGGCCATATGGCTCTACTGTCTCCGGCTAAGAAGACAGAGGGGCGGTCCTTCACACTGCATGCCTGCATTAGGCTTCAGAGTGAGGAGGCGTGTCTCTCAGTAATCCAATCTGATTGGTACAGCAAGTGTGTATGGGAAGTGAGGGAAAGCAGTTTTGGCCTCAGAGAACTGGCAGAGGAGCCATCTTGAGAAGGTCCTCATATTGTAAATTTTTAAACAGCTGTAACTAAGGGAAAAACTCAAGAAAAACAGTGGTATATGTCTATGGCAGACAGTATACATACATATATTGTGCTGCTATGGCCGCTGTGTTCTCCTTGTCCCCCAGCAGTTTTGGAGAGTTTCTCTTCCTCCCCCATGGAGAGGTGGGCAGAGATCAGACAGTCTCCTGAAGTGAGAATCCCTCACTGCTGAGTATTTGGGGCACCAGAGCCGTAAATGAGCCTCATCCTCCATGGCATCCTGGTCTCACTGCTGGCACAGTCTGCTCTCCCTGGGCATGTACCTCTGTCAGTGACACCTGGATCTGATGAGCAGGCTGTGGGCGCTCAGTCTGTACCGGCTCAGGATCTGTCTGTATCTATTTATCTATCTGTGTGTGTTACATATACAGTGGGATGCGAAAGTTTGGGCAACCTTGTTAATCGTCATGATTTTCCTGTATAAATCGTTGGTTTTTACGATGTCAGATAAATATATCATATAGGAGGCACACACAGTGATATCTGAGAAGTGAAATGAAGTTTATTGGATTTACAGAAAGTGCTATAGATGTTTAAACACAATTAGGCAGGTGCATACATGTGGGCACTACAAAAAATAAATGAAATCAATATTTAGTAGATCCTCCTTTTGCAGAAATTACAGCCTCTAAACGCTTCATGTAGGTTCCAATGAGAGTCTGGATTCTGGTTGAAGGTATTTTGGACCATTCCTCTTTACAAAACATCTTTAGTTCATTCAGGTTTGATGGCTTCCGAGCATGGACAGCTCTCTATAAGTCACACCACAGATTTTCCATGATATTCAGGTCTGGGGACTGAGGTGGCCATTCCAGAACGTTGTACTTGTTCCTCTGCATAAATGCCTTAGTGGATTTTGAGCAGTGTTTAGGGTCGTTGTCTTGTTGGAAGATCCAGCCCCGGCGCAGCTTCAGCTTTGTCACTGATTCCTGGACATTGGTCTCCAGAATCTGCTGATACTGAGTGGAATCCATGCGTCCCTCAACTTTGACAAGATTCCCAGTCCCTACACTGGCCACACAGCCCCACAGCATGATGGAACCACCACCATATCTTACTGGAGGTAGCAGGTGTTTTTCTTGGAATGCTGTGGTATTTTTCCTCCATGCATAACGCCCCTTGTTATGGCCAAATAACTCAATTTTAGTTTCATCAGTCCACAGCACCTTATTCCAAAATGAAGCTGGCTTATCCCAATGTGCTTTAGCCGACCTCAAGCGGCGGAGAAAAGGATTCCTCTGCATCCCTCTCGCCTACAGCATCTCCTTGTGTAAAGTGCGCCGAATGGTTGAACGATGCACAGTGACTCCATCTGCAGCAAGATGATGTTGTAGGTCTTTGGTGCTGGTCTGTGGGTTGACTCTGACTGTTCTCACTATTCGTCGCTTCTGTCTATCCGAGATTTTTCTTGGTCGGCCACTTCGAGCCGTAACTTGAGCTGAGCCTGTGGTCTTCCATTTCCTCAATATGTTCCTAACTGTGGAAACAGACGGCGGAGATCTCTGAGACGGCTTTCTGTGTCCTTCCCCTAAACCATGATGATGGACAATCTGTGTCTTCAGGTCATTGGAGAGTTGTTTTGAGACCCCCATGTTGCTACTCTTCAGAGAAAATTAAAAGAGGAGGGAAACTTACAATTGACCCCCTTAAATACTCTTTCTCATAATTAGATTCACCTGTGTTTGTAGGTCAGGGGTCACCGAGCTTACCAAGCCAATCTGAGTTCCAATAATTTGTTCTAAAGGTTTTGGAATCAATAAAATGACAACAACAGAGACCACATGTCTGCACCGGCCGGATTATAGCACTTTCTGTAAATCAAATAAACTTCATTTCACTTCTCAGATATCTCTGTGTGTGTCTCCTGTATGATATATGTAACAACCAACGATTTATACAGGAAAATCATGACGATTAACAAGGTTGCCCAAACTTTCGCATCCCACTGTATATATTCTGGGGGTATCACAGAATCCACATCTTCTCCCTGCACCATGACAGAGAGAGACTGCACAGAGTGACTGCACAGGAGCCAGAGACTGCATCCAGTGACTGCACAGGAGGAAGAGAGTGCACTCAGTGACTGCACAGGAGAAGAGACACCACACAGTGACTGCATGGGAGGAGGAGACTGCACACAGTGACTGCACATGAACCAGAGACTGCACCCAGTGACTGCACAGGAGGATTAGACTGCACTCAGAGACTGAGCAGGAGAAGAGACTGCCCACAGGGACTGCACAGGAGAAGAGACTGCACACAGGGACTGCGCAGGAGAAGAGACTGCACACAGTGACTGGACAGAGGAAGAAACTACACAGAGTGACTGCACAGGGGAAGAGACTGCACACAGTGATTGCACAGGAGAAGAGACTGCACACAGTGACTGCATGGGAGGAGGAGACTGCACACAGTGACTGCACATGAACCAGAGACTGCACCCAGTGACTGCACAGGAGGATTAGACTGCACTCAGAGACTGAGCAGGAGAAGAGACTGCACACAGTGACTGGACAGAGGAAGAAACTACACAGAGTGACTGCACAGGGGAAGAGACTGCACACAGTGATTGCACAGGAGAAGAGACTGCACACAGTAAGTGCACAGGAAGAAGAGACTGCACACAATAACTGCACAGGAGAAGAGACTGCACACAGTGACTGCACAGGAGAAGAGACTGCACACAGGGACTGCACAGGAAAAGAGACTGCACACAATAAGTGCACAGTAGGAAGAGACTGCACACAGTAACTACACAGGAGAAGACGCTGCACACAGTGACTGCACAGGAGAAGAGACTGCACAGGAGAAGATACTGCACACAGGGACTTCACAGGATAAGAGACTGCACACAGTGACTGCACAGGAGAAGAGACTGCACACAGGGACTGCACAGGAGAAGACACTGCACACAGTGACTACACAGGAGAAGAGACTGCACACAGGGACTGCACAGGAGAAGAGACTGCACACAGTAACTGCACAGGAGAAGACACTGCACACAGTGACTGCACAGGAGAAGAGACTGCACACAGGGACTGCACAGGAGAAGAGACTGCACACAGGGACTGCACAGGAGAAGAGACTGCACACAGGGCACAGTTCTGTTTCTGGCAGGGTTAACAGTCTGGTTATTTTCCAGTGTCTTCCACTCTGTTATGGGGCTACTATTGTCCCTGTTTGTTTGTGTTGACATCATGGTTTATTTTTTCCTTCTTCTAAACCATCTGAAGAACAGGAAAAAAACTGATCTTATATTTTGATCGTCCTTATGGCCTCGTTCACACGGCCAGTATTTGGTCAGTATTTGATCAGAATTTGTAAGCCAAAGGCAGGAGTGGGTCTAAAACACGGATGAGATGCTAATAATCCCATTACATTTTATCTCTGTTTTGGACCCACTGTTTTTGGCTTACAATTACTGATGCAAAACACTGACCAAATCCTGACTGTCTAAAAGAGGTCCTTAAAGTCCTGCATGCAAATTGAGCATAAGGGCTCTTTCAGACAATCAGTATTTGGTCAGTGTTTTGCATTAGTATTCAATCAGAATTGGTAATCTAAAGCAGGAGTGGGTCCACGACACGGATGAGATGCTAATAATTTCATTACATTTTACCTCTGTTTTGGATCCACTCCTGTTCTTGGCTTACAAATACTGATCAAATACTGATTAGTGTTGGGCGAGCATGTTCGACTGAACACTAGTTCGGCTCGAGCATTATGATGCTCGGCAGATCGCGGTGTTCGGCTGAATACCGCGTGTGCTTGAGCGCGATGCTTGAGTCTCCTCCCCGCACCTTTTTTGGCTGCTACACAGCAAATAAACATGTAGGTAAGTACTGCCATTCACTGTTATGCCGTAGCCATGTTGACTGCTGGCATTACAGTGATTGGCTGGCCAGAACGCGTCATCGGGTGCTATATAGTACCCAATGACACGTGTTCTGCTAAGTATTAGTCAGGGAGAGATAGTGTAGGGATTGAAATGGCAATATTTTAGTTTTTATACTTGTTATAGACCCAAAAGTCCTTTTAAGGACTATTTTGTGTGGCAGCAATATATATTTTTAGCGCAACCTGAGCTAAATAGCGTACAATAGATTGGCCGCTGCAGACAGTGACATTATCTGCGCTACATCTCCTGTATAACGTTTTCATTCAGTGTAATTTTAGTACCGTTTAATATGCGCAAGGCGAACAGTAAGGGACGGGGAAGGGGCCGTGATGTTGATGGTGCACGCAGAGGCCCTGGTCAAACTGCGCCTGCTGCCAGAGCACTTAAAACAAACTCATCCACAATACCTATCTTCATGTCCCAGTTTGCAGGGCGGCGCAGGACAACGCTCTTGAAGTCAGACCAGTGCGAGCAGGTTGTCGGTTGGATTGCAGCAGATAATGCTTCCAGTCGGTTAAGCACCACCCTGTCTTACACAAAGTCCAGTCTCAGTAGCCAAGAGTCTGCTCAACAGAATCCTCACCCTGATCCTCCTTCCTCCCATCATGGAGAGTCTGGGCAAACAAGCGATCCCACACTCGGATATTCCCAGGAGCTCTTTTCAGCACTATTCCTTAATTTGGGCCTCTCGCCAAGCACGCTTAAAGAGGGACAGATCTTGTGCCCTGATTTCCAAACTATGGAGCATTCACAGTAGTAGATGATGGTGGGGAACGGCAATTAGTGTTTCAGGAGGTGGATGATTATGATGAGACACAGTTGCCAATAAGCAAAATGGTGCAATACCAGAAGGTCCTTGTGGAAAAATTGCTCCAAAAATTTCCATCTGACAACGCTGGCGGCAGAGTACTTAGTTCCTTGGGCAACTGAGAAGGAGAGATGAGGGGAACACACATCAGTTCCAACAGAGGCAGGGGAACACTCTCCAAGGCATCGGACAGTTTCATGACACCCCGCCAGCACCCTCACCATGATGCGCGGCCTAGTGTCACAAGAAGGGAAAAGTTTTGGAATATGGTGAAGGAGTACGTAGAAGACCGTGTCAGCGTCCTCAGTGATCCCCCTGTGCCTTACAACTATTGGGTGTCCAAGCTGGACACGTGGCACAAACTGGCGCCCTTCGCCTTAGAGGTGCTGGCCTGCCCTGCCGCCAGCGTTTTGGATATTTAGTGCTGCTCGTGGCATAATAACTGATAAGTGCATCCGCCTGTCAACTGAAAATGCTGACAGGTTGACTCTTATCAAAATGAACCAGGCCTGGATTGTTCCTGACTTCTCTGCTCCACCAAAGAAAAGCAGCTGGGCATAAAGGCCCTCTAAATGTCGCTTTATGGTGTAGTAAATACACTGTATTCCCATGCACCCCTTCCACCACAAACAAGGGTATATGGTTCAATCTCCCTTTTCTCGTCCTCCTCCATCATATCAACATGCTTATTAGGCTGCCCTCACTCCTAATGTTTTAGAGGGTCAGCTCAGCAGCAGGCCCTCGCCCCCAAAATGTTTTATATGGTCAGCTTGGCAGCAGGCCCTCACCCCTAATGTTTTAGAGGGTCACCAGCAGGCCCTCGCCCCTAATGCTTTAGAGGGTCACCAGCAGGCCCTCGCCCCTAATGTTTTAGATGGTCAGCTCAGCAGCAGGCCATCAATCATAATGTTTTAGAGGGTCACCAGCAGGCCCTTGCTCCAAATGTTTTTAAGGGTCACCAGCAGGCCATCAATCATAATTTTTCAAGGCTGTGTATGATGCCCTCCTTTATGTGTAATAAAGGGTGTATCGGAGCGTCGGATCCTTGTAATTTTTGGCAGCCCTTTCACTTAGTGCATAGGCTTTATGAGTGCAGGAGTCCCACTACCTGAACTATTGTACCACAATGTGGATGAGGCCTCCTTTATGTGATATACAGGTTGTATTTTGGCAGCATTTGCACTTTATATACAAGTAAATATACAGGAAGGAATGTTTCCTAACAATTTTTCCTCTAAAATCGATTTTATCTTCAGTTTTGTGCGTATTATTGTCAGTCTGTAAAAGTGGCGCACTACTCGGACAACATGGTTCCCAGCAGCAAGATGCATCCAGACGTCCTCCCCATGCTGTTCCTGAACCATTTCAGTGGTGTTTCCATCAATTTCTGACCTTTTTCTATGAACCAGTCGCCCTCCCCTCTTCAGAGCAGGCGGTGACTGGTTTAATGCTCGGGTTCTCCCATTGACTTGCATTGTGCTCGGTAGAGCATCCGAGCATCCCGAGGTGTTCTACTCGAGCATCCAAGCACCGGAGCACTTTGGTGCTCGACTAACACGAATACTGATGCAAAATACTCTCCAAATACTGACTGAAAGAGACCTTTAAAGTCCTGCATGCAGGAATTATTTCCTGATTTAAGACATAAATGGCCGAAACAGATGCAAATTGAGCATAAGTCCTTTTTCACGTGGTCAGTTTTTGCATCTGTATTTGATCAGTATTTTAAGCCAAAAGCAGGAGTGGGTCAAAAACACATGAGATGCAAATATTTTTATGACATTTTATCTCTGTTTTGGACTCCTGCTTTTGGCTTAGAATTACTGACCGCATGAAAGAGGCTTTATGGATGTTCAAAATACAGGCTCCGTTTCTTTTTTTTGTAGTTTTCTGTAATTCTAACAGATCAGAAGAACAGAAAAATAAACATAGATATAAACCCAGCCTTACTGCCACCGCTGCCTCCCCACTTGACCATGGGGCCACTACTTGAATCTTAGGACACTGCGTGGTTAGGTGCATGGCAATAAATTAGACCTGAGGGTAACAGTGACCTGTAGTATTAACGCACAGTAAAGCTAACAGTAGGGATTAATAAGCATGTTTTTGGTCACATGCATTAAGAGAACATTTTTTTTCTCCATTACTTTATTGGCTCTGCCCCCATTTCGTTATTTTGTTCCACTAAGGAGCCATTGCACTTAAGGGCTGCGCATGGGTTTTTTGGCTTTACTGAAGGCTGCTGTATGCTTTTATTTAACAGAAGGGATTAGTAATGAATCTTGGTGCACTGCACAGTGATGAGACGGAGATAAATTACACCTGTAATACTGACGGCACCGTACCTAGAGAACGGATTAGCTATGAATGTGGGTGCACTGGAACGTAATGCACACAGCGATGCACTCTCCCTGCAATCTCTCTGCTCTTTAACTTCCAAGCCTTCACACTGAGATTGGGCCACCAAGTGGGATGAATATGATTGGGCAGAGTGGCCTGGGTATAGCTGACTTATTGCGAATCGTGACAAATGCATTTGTAATAAATACATTTTCTTACGTATTGATAAACTGAACCACTGGCGCTAGATACTCAATGCTGCAGTGTCGCAGCATTCCCGTATGTCCTGCTGCTAGGGAAGTGCAAATCACAGTAAAAACTGAATTAGACACCGCGCACAGCCAATCAATCTAATACACCCCCTCCTGCTATTCTTCTCTGATCCAGTAATGCCAAGAAGTATCTCCACTAGATAATCAAGATTGCCTTGATTTGGATACTGTCCTGGGACGTCTCGTTATCCGAGGTGCAGGTCACGTCATAAAGGGCTCAGATCTTTTCACAGTTCTTGTGCGCAGGGGGTCTCAGCAGATGTATGGCTGCTAGTTCGGAGTTCACCCCGGCTGGTGGCGAAAACTACGCTATACTATTACTTGTGCTCACGCTCACAAGGGTGCAGGTGACGTCACCACTAAGAGCTACGGGTCATCAGTAGCACCAAAATACCTCCAACGTGTTTCGAGCAAGTTACGATGCTCTTCGTAAGGGAATCACTTGAATGCTACTGTTGCTTTTAATTTGGATACGCTCATACCCAGTAGCCTTAATTCCGAGATTGAATAGTTTGGTTTCGAATGAGGCGCAGGTGGACTCATGGCGCTGGTAGGGTGTATGCAGAGAAGCGGTGTCTATATAAAGAAAGCAACAGTAGCATTCAAGTGATTCCCTGACGAAGAGCATCATAACTTGCTCAAAGCGCGTTGGCAGTATTTTGGTGCTACTGATGACCCGTAGCTCTTAGTGGTGACGTCACCTGCACCCTTGTGAGCGTGAGCGCGAGTAATAGTATAGCGGAGTTTTCGCCTCCGGCCGGGGTGAACTCCGAACTAGCAGCCATACATCTGCTGAGACCCCCTGCGCACAAGAACTGTGAAAAGATCTGAGCCCTTTATGACGTGACCTGCACCTTGGATAACGAGAAGTCCCAGGACAGTATCCAAATCAAGGCAATCTTGATTATCTAGTGGAGATACTTCTTGGCATTACTGGATCAGAGAAGAATAGCAGGAGGGGGTGTATTAGATTGATTGGCTGTGCGCGGTGTCTAATTCTGTTTTTACTGTAAAATACATTTTCTTGTCGGAGTTCAGCAAATCGACCAAATCACATTTTTTAAAACTTTGCTCATCACTAGAAAGAACCCAAGAGGGCGATGCCTGTCTACCATACTAAGCCATATAGGTGGCTTGTCCAGATCATGGAACTATGTGAGGTCTGAAGACCATAGCTTGAGATATCGTAATCATATGGTTTGTCATACAGATCAGTGTTCCCATCTCACCTATAGATAACAGACACTTCTATATTTCTTCATTCCACAGAGATTCTTATTTCAATTATTATTATTTGCGATTGGGTGCATACAAACTGGGATCTTACACCAATGAACATGAAGTTAAGGTCTCTCTGAAGGAAATTATCACTCACCCAGAGTACACCGGTGAAGTGGCCAGCAGAGGGGACATTGCTCTGCTGAAGCTCTCAAGCCCGGTCATCTACACCAAGTACATCATGCCCATATCTCTGCCAACTTCCTCCGTCACCTTCCCCTGTGGCATGGAATGCTGGGTAACCGGCTGGGGAAGGATAGCATCAGGAGGTGAGGAACACTTGATATTCAATGAACAGGACTTCTGCCAGTGATACATATTGAGATGCAGATCCCTGCAGTACTATGTGTACCTACATCATTTACATGGATAGACAGAGAGGCAGTACTATCTGTACCTACATCATTTACATGGATAGACAGGGAGCAGTACTATCTGTACCTACATCATTTACATGGAGAGACAGAGAGGCAGTACTATCTGTACCTACATCATTTACATGGAGAGACAGAGAGGCAGTACTATCTGTACCTACATCATTTATATGGAGAGACAGAGAGGCAGTACTATCTGTACCTACATCATTTATATGGAGAGACAGAGAGGCAGTACTATCTGTACCTACATCATTTACATGGATAGACAGGGAGGCAGTACTATGTGTACCTACATCATTTACATGGATAGACAGAGAGGCAGCACTATCTGTACCTACATCATTTACATGGAGAGACAGAGAGGCAGTGTTATCTGTACCTACATAATTTACATGGAGAGACAGAAAGGCAGTACTATCTGTACCTACATAATTTACATGGAGAGACAGAGAGGCAGTACTATCTGTACCTACATCATTTACATGGAGAGACAGGGAGGCAGTACTATCTGTACCTACATCATTTACATGGAGAGACAGGGAGGCAGTACTATCTGAACCTACATCATTTACATGGATAGACAGAGAGGCAGTACTATTTGGTCCTTCATCATTATCATGGAGAGACAGGGAGGCAGTACTATCTGTACCTACATCATTTACATGGATAGACAGCAAGGCAGTACTATCTGTACCTTCATCATTTACATGGATAAACAGCGAGGCAGTACTATCTGTACCTACATCATTTACATGGATAGACAGCAAGGCAGCACTATCTATACCTACATCATTTACATGGATAGACAGCGAGGCAGTACTATCTGTACCTACATCATTTATAGGGATAGACAGCAAGGCAGTACTATCTGTACCTACATCATTTACATGGATAGACAGGGAGACAGTACTATCTGTACCTACATCATTTACATGGATAGACAGGGAGGCAGAACTATCTGTACCTACATCATTTATACGGAGATACAGGGAGGCAGTACTATCAGTACCTACATCATTTAAATGAACAAAGTGGAGGCAGTACTATCTGTACCTACATCATTTATATGGATAGACAGTGAGTCAGTAGTATCTGTACCTACATCATTTACATGGATAGACAGGGAGGCAGTACTATCTGTACCTACATCATTTACATGGATAGACATGGAGGCAGTACTATCTGTACCTACATCAATTACATGGAGAGACAGAGAGGCAGTACTATCTGTACCTACATCATTTACATGGATAAACAGGGAGGCAGTACTATCTGTACCTACATCATTTACATGGATAGACAGGGAGACAGTACTATCTGTACCTACATCATTTACATGGATAGACAGAGAGGCAGCACTATCTGTACCTACATCATTTACATGGATAGACAGAGAGGCAGTACTATGTGTACCTACATCATTTACATGGATAGACAGAGAGGCAGCACTATCTGTACCTACATCATTTATATGGAGAGACAGAGAGGCAGTACTATCTGTACCTACATCATTTACATGGATAGACAGGGAGGCAGTACTATCTGTACCTACATCATTTGCATGGAGAGACAGGGAGGCAGTACTATGTGTACCTACATCATTTACATGAAGAGACAGAGAGGCAGTACTATCTGTACCTACATCATTTACATGGAGAGACAGAGAGGCAGTGTTATCTGTACCTACATAATTTACATGGAGAGACAGAAAGGCAGTACTATCTGTACCTACATAATTTACATGGAGAGACAGAGAGGCAGTACTATCTGTACCTACATCATTTACATGGAGAGACAGGGAGGCAGTACTATCTGTACCTACATCATTTACATGGAGAGACAGGGAGGCAGTACTATCTGAACCTACATCATTTACATGGATAGACAGAGAGGCAGTACTATTTGGTCCTTCATCATTATCATGGAGAGACAGGGAGGCAGTACTATCTGTACCTACATCATTTACATGGATAGACAGCAAGGCAGTACTATCTGTACCTTCATCATTTACATGGATAAACAGCGAGGCAGTACTATCTGTACCTACATCATTTACATGGATAGACAGCAAGGCAGCACTATCTATACCTACATCATTTACATGGATAGACAGCGAGGCAGTACTATCTGTACCTACATCATTTATAGGGATAGACAGCAAGGCAGTACTATCTGTACCTACATCATTTACATGGATAGACAGGGAGACAGTACTATCTGTACCTACATCATTTACATGGATAGACAGGGAGGCAGAACTATCTGTACCTACATCATTTATACGGAGATACAGGGAGGCAGTACTATCAGTACCTACATCATTTAAATGAACAAAGTGGAGGCAGTACTATCTGTACCTACATCATTTATATGGATAGACAGTGAGTCAGTAGTATCTGTACCTACATCATTTACATGGATAGACAGGGAGGCAGTACTATCTGTACCTACATCATTTACATGGATAGACATGGAGGCAGTACTATCTGTACCTACATCAATTACATGGAGAGACAGAGAGGCAGTACTATCTGTACCTACATCATTTACATGGATAAACAGGGAGGCAGTACTATCTGTACCTACATCATTTACATGGATAGACAGGGAGACAGTACTATCTGTACCTACATCATTTACATGGATAGACAGGGAGACAGTACTATCTGTACCTACATCATTTACAGGGATAGACAGCAAGGCAGTACTATCTGTACCTACATAATTTTCATGGATAGACAGGGAGTCAGTAGTATCTGTACCTACATCATTTATACGGAGAGACAGGGAGGCAGTACTATCTGTACCTACATCATTAACATGGAGAGACAGAGAGGCAGTACTATCTGTACCTACATCATTTACATGGATAGACAGGGGGGCAGTACTATCTGTACCTACATAATTTATATGGAGAGACAGGGAGGCAGTACTATCTGTACCTACATCATTTACATGGATAGACAGGGAGGCAGTACTATCTGTACCTACATCATTTACATGGATAGACAGGGGGGCAGTACTATCTGTACCTACATAATTTACATGGATAGACAGGGAGGCAGTACTATCTGTACCTACATCATTTACATGGATAGACAGGGGGGCAGTACTATCTGTACCTACATCATTTACATGGATAGACAGGGAGGCAGTACTGTCTGTACCTACATCATTTACATGTATAGACAGGGAAGCAGTACTATCTGTACCTACATCATTTACATGGATAGACAGGGGGGCAGTACTATCTGTACCTACATCATTTACATGGATAGACAGGGGGGCAGTACTATCTGTACCTACATCATTTACATGGATAGACAGGGAGGCAGTACTGTCTGTACCTACATCATTTACATGGATAGACAGGGAGGCAGTACTATCTGTACCTACATCATTTACATGGATAGACAGGGGGGCAGTACTATCTGTACCTACATAATTTAAATGGATAGACAGGGGGGCAGTACTATCTGTACCTACATAATTTACATGGAAAGACAGGGAGGCAGTACTATCTGTACCTACCTCTTTTATATGGAGAGACAGGGAGGCAGTACTATCTGTACCTACATCATTTACATGAAGAAAGTGGAGGCAGTACTATCTGTACCTACATCATTTACATGAAGAAAGTGGAGGCAGTACTATCTGTACCTACATCATTTACATGAAGAAAGTGGAGGCAGTACTATCTGTACCTACATCATTTACATGAAGAAAGTGGAGGCAGTGTTATATGTGCTTTCACCATTTAAAAGGAGAGGCAGTATTATATAGAATACATTAGAGAAAAAGATAACATTACCAATTTATTAATATATATAAGCATTGCCATAAAAATAACTTTTTTTTTATGTCCAGTGGATCTGCCAGAACCTATGACCCTTCAGAAGGTGGAGGCTCCACTAATAGACCTTGAGCGATGTAGGAAGATGTTTCGTGAGGGCAATGCACCCAGTAATGCCATACTCCTAGATGACATGATATGTGCCGGATTTGTAGAAGGAAAGAGAAGCAGCTGCCAGGTACCTCGTTCACACTTGCTTCAGCATGTACCAGTTCACATTTAGAATCCGTCTCCATAAACAGCACTGTGTCCATCTATCATAGAGCAGATACTAATGAGCGGCTCCAGGATTCGGGTCTCAATTGTGCCAATGTTTGATGCATCTAGCTTTCAATGAATTATCTGCATCTGGATGACAAGGGACGCAGCTTAGGCTACTTTCACACTAGCGTTCTGAACGGATCCGTCTGCATTATATTGTCAAAAAATGTCTAAGTGTGAAATTAGCCTGAGCGGATCCGTCCAGACTTTTACATTGAAAGTCAATGGGGGACCGATCCGTTTGAAGATTGAGCCATATTGTGTCATCTTCAAACGGATCCGTCCCCATTGACTTACATTGTAAGTCTGGACGGATCCGCACGCCTCCGCACGGCCAGGCGGACACCCGAACGCTGCAAGCAGCATTCAGGTGTCCGCTCTCACTGAGCGGAGCGGAGGCTGAACGCCGCCAGACTGATGCATTCTGAGCGGATCCGCATCCACTCAGAATGCATTAGGGCTGGACGGAAGCGTTAGGGTCCGCTTGTGAGAGCCTTCAAACGGAGCTCACAAGCGGACAGCCGAACGCTAGTGTGAAAGTAGCCTTACTGGGACAGGGAGTGGTACAGGATAAGTGATGTATGTACACAGTGACTGCACCAGCAGAATAGGGAGTGCAGCTCTGGAGTATAATACAGGATGTAACTCGGGATCAGTACAGGATAAGTAATGTATGTACACAGTGACTGCACCAGCAGAATAGTGAGTGCAGCTCTGGAGTATAATACAGGATGTAACTCAGGATCAGTACAGGATCAGTAATGTGTGTACACAGTGACTGCACCAGCAGAATAGTGAGTGCAGCTCTGGAGTATAATACAGAATGTAACTCGGGATCAGTACAGGATAAGTAATGTATGTACACAGTGACTGCACCAGCAGAATAGTGAGTGCTGCTCTGGAGTATAATACAGGATGTAACTCAGGATCAGTACAGGATAAGTAATGCATGTACACAGTGTCTCCACCAGCAGAATAGTGAGTGCAGCTCTGGAGTATAATACAGGATGTAACTCAGGATCAGTACAGGATAAGTAATGTATGTACACAGTGACTGCGCCAGCAGAATAGTGAGTGCAGCTCTGGAGTATAATACAGGATGTAACTCAGGATCAGTACAGGATAAGTAATGTATGTACACAGTGACTGCACCAGCAGAATAGTGAGTGCAGCTCTGGGGTATAATACAGGATGTGACTCGGGATCAGTACAGGATAAGTAATGTATGTACACAGTGACTGCACCAGCAGAATAGTGAGTGCTGCTCTGGAGTATAATACAGGATGTAACTCAGGATCAGTACAGGATAAGTAATGTACTGTATGTACACAGTGACTGCACCAGCAGAATAGTGAGTGCAGCTCTGGAGTATAATACAGGATGTAACTCAGGATCAGTGCAGGATAAGTAATGTATGTACACAGTGACTGCACCAGCAGAATAGTGAGTGCAGCTCTGGAGAATAATACAGGATGTTGTAATGTAATGACATTTAGTGAGCACATTCTATATTTGGGTTTGGTTTATATCACTGACATTTACATACAGTACAGTGATACTTTTACGTGTATTTATTGTTGTACTTTGGGCTTTCTTACAGGGAGACTCTGGAGGACCTCTGGTGTGTAAGGTTAGAGGTGTCTGGTACCAGGTTGGAGCTGTAAGTTGGGCAGTTGGTTGTGCTCTTCCAAACTTCCCATCGGTGTTTACCCTGGTGCCATCATACCAGTCATGGATACAAGAACACATCCCCGATATGACATTCACCAAACTGACAAATATTCCAGAGCCAAGTGTGAAATGTTCCGGGAACCTCAGCGTTCCAGATCCCAGGTGGCCAGTTCTGTGCCTGGTGACATTATTAGTCATCTTTTGTAGCTCATATCCATCATCTTCCTCAGTGTAGACGTTGTGTCTGGTGATTCCATGTTCCTTATAGAGAATGGTAATCTTGTTATTATAGTAAATCATCATCGTCCATAAAACCTTCAATAAAGTTTTTACCTCAAATTCCTTTCTGTATTTATTATTAATCCAACGCAAGTCTGCAGGACCAGTCCGAGATGGGGTCGGGTTGTTTGACTCCATGTGGAGAATCTGAACAAGCAGCAAGGGTGGGCTAAGAGTAAGTTCCCATTCACACGATTGTATTTCTGGTCGGCATCCGAATCACATTTTTAGCAGATAGGATGCAGACTCATTCTTTTCAAGTGGCCGGCCTGTACATGTGTAAATATTGGGCTTGTTCAGATTGAAAGAAATGGGTGATATGAATATAGGAAAGTTATTTTTTACAGTTAGATCAGTCACACTATGGAGTGCCTAACCCTAGGAGGTAGTAATGGTGCTGAGGGGTGTAAATATCTTAGCACTGGATGATAGACTTTATGAGTCTCAACTGAAGTAACGATACCATTCGGTTACCGCTAAGCAATACAACCTTGATTTCTAATATCTGAAACCATGCCAACAAAGAGATCTAAGAAGAACATGTTACAATAAAGAAGTGACCACCACTTTGTTAGGTCCATATTTCTAACAGGAGGTGAGACTACTTTAACTATCAGAGACACTTGATTCCTTCAGGCCATAGTTTCTACCAGGTCTTGGGAAAACATTCTGGTCCATATTGATAGGATAACATCATGAAGATTCAGGTTCAGCTCTATATTCATGTTCCATGGTTCCATAGAAATTCTGTACAAAATTGAGATCTGTTTGTGGGCAGACATGGGTCACGTTTATGGAACCAGCAGTTAGTGATGTGTGCTTTGTGACATGGAGCATTACAATACTGGAAATGAGCAGTAGACAATGGGTGGACAGTACTGCTCTGTAAAATGGACATCCATGATGACCAGCAGAAGTTGGGTCATTATATATTGTGAAGGAATACCAAAGGATCCCTGCTCATTACATTACCACCAGCACCAAACCATAGAGTACACGCTAGATGAATCCGGAGTTGTGGGGTCTACGCCATAGTCTCTTCTTTATACATTGAGACTCATTAGACAAAGAGACAATTTTCAGTCTTCAATCCAGTTCTGGAATTATTTGCTCCGCACATTCTCACTTTTTGGTTATCGGTTCACAAGGGTTGAACCCAACATAGTCTTCTGCTGCCACAACACCTGCTGTGCTAGAAGGTCAGAGCTGCTCCTCTGTTAGCTATAGGGGATCTTGTCACCTCCTGCTTAGCTTCAACCAGTCCCACCATTCTCTCACCTCTCTTGATAGTAAGTCAACTTTTGCACAGTAAAAATACAGTGAAACAATAGATTTCATATTATAACAACTTGGTTTGTCGTCTTTAAGTACTCCCTCTGCCATGTGTTACCAAATACGTCCAGTCCAATCCATCCTAGTGTTCTCAGTAGACATTAGTGAATCTATTCACCGATTCTGACATTTGTTTTGAATCTCAGATTTTTAGGCACCGAAACAAACCTCAAGTTTTCTGGTTCAATTCGGATGAATCTTTTAAACAGCTCTCAGCGCCATTTTCCTGAGGTTTTGACAGTGGGCAAAAGCACCAGGTAGGAAGAAAAAGCCCTGTCACATGACACAGACAAGAACTGGGGGGAGGGTTTGCCCTGATTGGCTGACAGGCAGCCTCTATGAGCCAATCAGTGTGGACTACAGATGGGAGGAGCCTGTAACCAGCTACAGGATTGTCCTTGTGTGGTTAGTCTGTGAGCAGCGAGGACCATCTCTGCAGGAGGACAACTAACGATCATTTATAGAGCCATTATCTAGTGCTGGGGGATAGATTAGGGAGCGATTAGGGCTAGTAGTGGTAAGAAGTATTGGGTAGTAGTGTTGGGGCGCGAATATTCCAATTGTGAATATTAATCGCGAATATCGGCACTTCGAGAATTAGCAAATATTTAGAATATAGTGCTATATATTCGTAATTTCGAATATTATAGATTTTTTTTCATCAGTAACCTCCCTTCTTGCTTGTGGACCAATGAGAAGGCTGCAATATCTTTGTCAGAGCTTAGCAACATCCCTAGCAACCAATAGGAAAGTTGCCTCCCCCTTACTATATAAGAACCTCCCCAGCAGCCCTTGTATGCAGTATTGTGCAGTTCTGAGAGAGAGAGCGGTGTTATTTCTGTGCTCTGGGCTTTCCTGTGTCATTACATTAGATAGTTAGAAAAAAATGTGGGGGGTTCAGTCCGCACAACCCCTAGCAGGTGCACATTGCTATGGCGAAATACAGATACAAATGCAAAAACACAGATGCAATTGCACTCTGCAACCAGCACTCTGCCCTGCCTCTATGCTGGATGTTGAATAAGGCATTGGTGTACATTTTTTTTCTTTGTAGTATATATTGGAGGCGTGGCGATCTCCATGCAGTCATGCACACCTGACCAGTTAGTCTGCCCCGGAGGCTGGTTTTAAAGTCAGTATAAAACTGAGTCTGCTTATATAGCACCTACCAGTAGCCATTAGGCTCCAGGAGAAGTATATAGTGGGCTCAGCATGCATGTTGGTACTTGCATCCCTGGATCCGATGAAAGCTGTAATGACACCGGACGGGGTTAAAAGCAGAGTGTGCCTGGCGTGCATGCTGTACCTACACTCCCTGGACTTTGTGTGGCTGTCATGGCCCATAACAGGTAGGAACTATTGTTAGGGACCACTCATGAAGGCGACCTTGACGTGGTGAGTGGCTTATTACGCTTTGGCCAAAATGTATACCAATGGCTTATTCAGCATCCAGCATAGAGGCAGGGCAGAGTGCTGGGTGCAGAATGCGATTGCATCTGTGTTTGTATCTGTATTTCGCCATAGCAATGTGCACCTGCATACAGGGTTGTGCGGGTTGAACCCCCCCACATTTTATTCTTTGTAGTATATTTGGGAGGAGCCTCAGAAATATGGCGAAAAAGCTGGTCTTACAGGCTTTCATTGTATAGTGACGGGATTACAGAGTAATGACACCCCCACACTTCCAGTGGTTCTGAGGCTTGGTATACACAAAAGGAAGTTCATCATTGTATAGTGGCCGGATTACGGAGTAGTGACTCTTCCACGCTTTCTGTGGTACTAGAGCTTGGTATACACAAAGAGAGTTAAGAATGATCGCCTTGTGCAGTTGTTGTCCTCTGAGTTCACTGAGAGGGAAATGGTGCTAAAGACGCCCTACTCAGCAAAACAGAGAGGTACTTAATATGTGTAGGTAGCCATCGCTATTTCAGCTTATATGTATTGTCAATGTAGTGTAAAGATTGATGCTTTGAAAAAGGACAAAACAGTTGGCTCACTTAGGTTTGACCACGCCTGGTGCTCAGGAGCAAAAGAAACACCCCTAGTTCTGAATAAAATTGGCAGAAGATGGAACCGGCACTCAAAACACTTGTAGTTCACGTGGAGATAACATTATTACAATTTATTAAATGCACATGTGCATATATGGAGCAAATAATAACAATAAAATTATAAAACCGATAAAATTCTATAAAGGATCGTAAATTGCTCTATGGTCGCACAAGTATGGGTGTATCGGGTACCGGATCCGCTAGGTCGAGCCCACTGCATCCGTATCTCCCCTGTGGGGGTGATTGTTAGATCGCAGTTGGCTCAGATAGAGCGGTTTCCCCAGCCTGACCTAAGCCGTTGTCAGCAACATAGGCTGTATCGTTGCTGCAAATGTCTCTGTGCGTCATATGTTAAATCCAAACCGATGGTAGATAAAATGGTGGATTAGATGGTGTACATCTTTTCTTTTATATGCTCTTCCCTAATATAACATTCAAAATGTCCATCCAGTCTGTGATATTCTATTGTACCAAATGCGTCATATGCAGTCCCAGCCCTATTTCGGCTGTTTTACCCCTAGGTGAAGGAGGCTTTGTGTCCTTATGCAATATCGATCTATTCGAATAATTTCACTACTCACTGTGTACCCCGATACTTTGTCTCGTTTGGTGTGCGGGAATGTCTTGCTGTGGCGTCCCACAGATCAGCTGTTCTCCGCTCCGGCAATGTTAGTTCCGGTTTGATCGAGATCTCGTCTTGCTTCCTGCGTGAGCTTGGTACAATTGTGAGTAGGATAATGCTTCTTTCGATAGTGCTTTTTTCGATAAAGTCTCAATCGAAAGAAGAATTATCCTACTCACGTTTGTACCAAGCTCACGCAGGAAGCAAGACGAGATCTCGATCAAACCGGAACCAACATTGCCAGGGCGGAGAACAGCTGATCTGTGGGACGCCACAGCAAGACATTCCCGCACACCGAACGAGACAAAGTATCGGGGTACACAGTGAGTAGTGAAAATATTCAAATAGATCGATATTGCATAAGGACACAAAGCCTCCTTCACCTAGGGGTAAAACAGCCGAAATAGGGCTGGGACTGCATATGACGCATTTGGCATAATAGAATATCACAGACTGGATGGACATTTCGAATGTTATATTAGGGAAGAGCATATAAAAGAAAAGATGTACACCATCTAATCCACCATTTTATCTACCATCGGTTTGGATTTAACATATGACGCACAGAGACATTTGCAGCAACGATACAACCTATGTTGCTGACAACGGCTTAGGTCAGGCTGGGGAAACCGCTCTATCTGAGCCAACTGCGATCTAACAATCACCCCCACAGGGGAGATACGGATGCAGTGGGCTCGACCTAGCGGATCCGGTACCCGATACACCCATACTTGTGCGACCATAGAGCAATTTACGATCCTTTATAGAATTTTATCGGTTTTATAATTTTATTGTTATTATTTGTTCCATATATGCACATGTGCATTTAATAAATTGTAATAATTTTATCTCCACGTGAACTACAAGTGTTTTGAGTGCCGGTTCCATCTTCTGCCAATGTAGTGTAAAGGTTGCAGCATCTGAACATGGGATAGTAACAGGAAGTAGTATAAAGCAGCACATAAGGGGAACCCTTGCACTTAACCCTAAGTACAAGCCGAGAACAGCTTGGTTTTAATTACGGGAATATGTAGTACCCCAGAGGGGGCACTACCATTCCTACACCCTGCTACTGTCTCTAATGTCTAACAAATAATGTAATTTGTGTATTTGATTCCAGGGCCTTTGATACTGTGCCTCTATAATATTGCTATGTAACTTATGCATTGTATTTCATGCACTGTGCCTGGTTGTCCAGCAGGTGGAAGTGGATCTGGCAGAGGGAGCTCTTAGAACAAACCATTCCATTCTTCCCTATTTTGGGCAGAAGTGGGCTAGTCCTGATTTCTACCAAGGGAGGGGGTTGCAGAAAGCTATAGTTGAGTTGAGAGTTGGAAGGAGAGCAGACATGGAGCAGTGAGGGGAGCTCCCCACTCCTGCAGCAGGAGTCCTCCAGGGGAAGCAGCTCATAGAGCACCCCAACTCCAGGCAGGTCATAGACTGAGTATACGAGGGGGTCAACAACCAAAGGCACCCCTCTAAAAGGTGCCAGAGATGCTAGAAATTCCAGTAACCAGACTGAAGCCAGAGATTAGTGCAGCAGAGAAAGATAAAGCACCTGCCGGTTTACCCTTAGCCTGCTGGAGCCAATAGTCTCTACCTTCAGTTTTTCCTTTGCTCTCAGCCTCCTGCACCAGGGGGCACAATTTTCAGTAGTCTCAAAACTGTCTTCTGCGGCACTATATATTGATTTATGTTGCAGATCACATGCTGCACCACATTGCAGGTCAAATGCCACATGGCTGAAGATCATTACATCGGGACATGACTGTCCATCATAATACAATAAAAGTGAATGGGGTCGCTTTGTGCAAACTGAAAGTCGTAAGAAATCGTGAAGGTTTATTTTCTTGAGACTGAGCAGATTCGGCACCACAGTCCTGTCTGCTGTCATTATGCTCCAGTGTGCAGTCACATACCGATGCTGAGATCTTTGGTCATACAATACAAGGCTGGGGCCCGAGTCACTGGTGGCCCCAGCCTTACACAGAGTACTTGCTCTCTTCTATACTCTGCTCCAGTTGGTTAGACGTGTAGCCCCATTTAAAGGGGTTCTCTGAGAATGGTTTAAAGTGTCCGCCAGCAACTTAGAATGTGATCAGGACTGATTGCCTCCACTTAGATCTTAAAGAGCTCACTGCACACTATCGCTCTTGCACATACCCCCCAACCGTCCCAGATCCGGTGGGACAGTGCTGGATTTTGGTGGCTGTCCCATGGTCCTGGGATATGCAGGGAAGAGAAAAGACAGGAGGCAGCGCCTCATGTGTGTTGCTGCTTGGTATAATGTAATAGTAAGTGATCAGTTGCGCTTACCGTTTTTAGTTGTGAGAAGTCACAACTGCTTTTCCTCACTTTGCTGGTATTTCCCCGTCCGGCATACGGGATGCCTGCACTGCTGCCTAGGTTCCTGCCCGTAACACCAGAGCGGTCCTCGGGATGAGAAGAATCGTAGGAAAACAGAACAAAATCGGAACTTCTATGTCGGCGCTGTCACAGTAACGTAATGCCAGGTTGGTATAGATGAACAATATTTATCTTATTAATACAAGTCTACACGTCCTTCGTCAGGACAGTATTACAGACATTCAACAGACAGTGTTTTTTAAAAGACAAATTTGGCGCGCAAGTCAGAGGATGGGAGGGGAGAGGGGCCTGATGTGGGTGTCCTTCTGCATAATGATTATTCTAATTGTTTATTTATGACACATAGCGCTATAATGACAGGTGTTAGCTAGTGCAGATTAAGTTCTCTTTTCATTTTTATGCTTTTGTTTTTCTGGTATAAGGCACTAAAGCTGGCGGTGTGCTTATATATAACATATATTACGATCGCGCTTCCAGTGTGAAGCGAAGTGTTAAACTTTGTATAAGGTTAGGACTATTTTATAAAATGTATCAAGTGTGAGTTTTCTTATATAGATATGTCGAACCTACTGAACCGTCTTCCCTGCCAGCCCCTCCTGTCATTGTGGACGGTAATCTGGAATTTCAGATTGCCAAGATTGTGGACATTCAAATTCTCTGTGGATCCCTCCAGTATCTGGTTTATTGGAAGGGTTACAGGCGGTCCAGAGGAGAGAATGTGGGTTTCAGCAGACGATGTTAATTGCCTTGTGAAAGCCTTTTGTACAGGGCTAATCCGGATAAGGCCTTTCCTGGGTGTCCGGAGGTCACCCGTAGAAGGAGGGGTACTGTCACGGTACCTTCAGTGTCAGAGGTCAGAAGATCTGGGAGGCTGGCTGCACGTGGGGTTAACGTGTTGCTGTTTGGTAATGACGACACCTCCGCTCAGGTGCAGCCTGTTTGTCATTAACTGCTTCCCCTATTTAGTTCTGTCTCACACTCTTATCCATGCGGTTGATATTCTCTGCCTGGACTTGGAGAGTTGGTGATGGACCTTTGTTGGTTTCCTGCTCATCCATTTTCTATCAGATAAGTTGTATTGCTATTTGTATTTGGTTGTTCACTTGTGATTGTTGTTTTTAGACCTCAGGGAGATGATGGTTCATTCACCTTGGAAGGAACAAGTTGTCTCTTTCCCTATCACTACCATACGGCATTTCAGGGCTCCTAGGGTTTAGGTTATGGTGTATGTATATTCCCACCATTCGGGTTTATACATACTGACAGGAGTCGGGGCCAGGTTTAGAGTTTCCAAGGAGGTGACCGTTCTCCTCTCCCTAGCCTTGAGGCCTAGTATTTTGTCTTTCTCCATATGTTGTTGTTTTGTGTTCCTCCCCATTACCCATGACAAGGAGGTCCTATCAGTGACTGAAAGCCTGCCCTCTATGAGGAGGAGGTCCTATTAGTGTCTGACAGGCTGCCCTCTATGAGGAGGAGGTCCTATCAGTGACTAATGTAACACCCCAGAGTGTTGTTACCACTCTTACATCCTGCTACTATCTTTAATGGTCTAACATAAATGCCATCTTATGTATTTTTGTTCAGGTCCTCTACTCTGTGCATCCCTAATCTTGTTATGCAGCTGTTCATAACAAGTAATGTGCCTGGTTCCCAGCAGGTGGCAGTGTAAATGGCAGAGCTATAGTTAGAGAGAATGGAACTCACCACTCCATTCTCCCCCCCCCCTCTGGGCAGAAGTAGGCTAGTCCTGCTTCCTGCTGGAAGGGTGGGGCAGAAGTTTCCAGTTAGTTCTAGTTCTAAGCTAGACAGGAGAGGAACAAGGTGGGGCATGCTCAGGTGTGCCTATGCCAACTAGAGCACCCTAGGCTCTGCTGGCCATGAAGAGAGATGTCTGGAAGCCATAGGGGCCACAGGAATAGTTATTCGGCCACCATAAGAGAAATCAGCAAGAGGAAGAGTTCTTTGGCTGAAGATACATTTTACTGAGTGTCAGGAGCGGAATAACAGTTGACTGGCACCCTATCCAAGGACACCAGGACAGTCCTAAAGTACAGAAACCAGACTTAATAGACTTAAGCAGAGTTTAGTACAGCATAAAGAAAGAAAGCAGGTATTGAAGCAAGCCTGTCAGTACAGCACAGAAAGAAAGAAAGCAGAGTTGAGTTTGCCTGCCAGTTTATGCTAAAGCCTGCTGAAACCAAGACAAAGCCTGCCAATCGTTTGGATGAAAGTTTATTCAAGTAAAGCTGCCATTGAATTTTACCGCAAGGTCTGGACTCAAGTGACACATAGGAGACATAGGAGCACCGTGACACATAAAGAGACATAGAGGCCGCACTAAACCACTCAGCATTCCTACTACACCTGGCACATGATAGGGGCCCTGGGGGATGGCGCGTTTCACTAACAGCATTCCTTCTATGAGGAGGAGGTCCTATCAGTGATTGACAGGCTGCCCTCTGTTAGTCAATGATAGGTTTGCCTCCTTAGCCTCCAAACCCAGAATAAACACAAATATAAATTTACTAAATTATCAGTTTTGATGAATCTTTTCAAATTCAGCTATATACCAATCTGCTCATCTCCTCCTGCTCAATAACCTGCTGCCTTCAGCTCAGAGTCCATTTTCAACGTGACAAATTCCCCTTATAATATAAGCATTCTAGAGAGGAAGTCGACTTTCAAAAATCATTTTAAAAACATTTTAGAAAGCAACAACTTTAGAAACAAAGGAGTCTACAGAGGAAGGGCTTTAGAGAAGAGCAAGGACTTTAGAGAAAAGGAAGGACTTTAGAGAAGAAGAAGGGCTTTAGAGAAGAGCAAGGACTTTAGAGAAAAGGAAGGACATTAGAGAAGAAGAACTCTAGAGAGGCTGCTCTTTAATGAGGAATGGCTCTAGGTCAGCCATCAGTGGTGGTCACATACACATGTAGGCACCGTTGTTATCACAGGCCTAACGTGTTAACACAACAGAAGCACATTACAGCACTACAACGATCACTTTACAGGGACTATCCTGATGCAGCAGGTGTCAGAATAAAGCTGGCCACGTCTAGTCCTCCTTATCTACAATTACAGAAAGGCCAACCATTTCTCCTCTACCCAGGTGCTTAGTAGGAACTTCACCTTGATTACTACACAGGTGCATTCCTCATGTAGTGATAAGGACGCCTCAAGATTAGAGTTGAGCGAACACCTGGATGTTCGGGTTCGAGAAGTTCGGCCGAACTTCCCGGAAATGTTCGGGTTCGGGATCCGAACCCGATCCGAACTTCGTCCCGAACCCGAACCCCATTGAAGTCAATGGGGACCCGAACTTTTCGGCACTAAAAAGGCTGTAAAACAGCCCAGGAAAGGGCTAGAGGGCTGCAAAAGGCAGCAACATGTAGGTAAATCCCCTGCAAACAAATGTGGATAGGGAAATGAATTAAAATAAAAATTAAATAAATAAAAATTAACCAAAATCAATTGGAGAGAGGTCCCATAGCAGAGAATCTGGCTTCCCGTCACCCACCACTGGAACATGTGTCCATTCTCAGATATTTAGGCCCCGGAACCCAGGCAGAGGAGAGAGGTCCCGTAACAGACAATCTGGCTTCATGTCAGCAGAGAATCAGTCTGCATGTCATAGCAGAGAATCAGGCTTCACGTCACCCACCACTGTAACAGTCCATTGGCATATATTTAGGCCCAGCACCCGGGCAGAGGAGAGTGGTCCCGTAACAGACAATCTGGCTTCATGTCAGCAGAGAATCAGTCTTCATGTCATAGCAGAGAATCAGGCTTCACGTCACCCACCACTGTAACAGTCCATTGTCATATATTTAGGCCCCGGCACCCAGACAGAGGAGAGGTTCATTCAACTTTGGGTAGCCTCGCAATATAATGGTAAAATGAAAATAAAAATAGGATTGAATGAGGAAGTGCCCTGGAGTCCAATAATATATGGTTAAGGGGAGGTAGTTAATGTCTAATCTGGACAAGGGACGGACAGGTCCTGTGGGATCCATGCCTGGTTCATTTTTATGAACGTCTGCTTGTCCACATTGGCTGTAGACAGGCGGCTGCGTTTGTCTGTAATGACGCCCCCTGCCGTGCTGAATACACGTTCAGACAAAACGCTGGCTGCCGGGCAGGCCAGCACCTCCAAGGCATAAAAGGCTAGCTCTGGCCACGTGGACAATTTAGAGACCCAGAAGTTGAATGGGGCCGAACCATCAGTCAGTACGTGGAGGGGTGTGCACATGTACTGTTCCACCATGTTAGTGAAATGTTGCCTCCTGCTAACACGTTGCGTATCAGGTGGTGGTGCAGTTAGCTGTGGCGTGTTGACAAAAGTTTTCCACATCTCTGCCATGCTAACCCTGCCCTCAGAGGAGCTGGCATTGACACAGCTGCCTTGGCGACCTCTTGCTCCTCCTCTGCCTTGGCCTTGGGCTTCCACTTGTTCCCCTGTGACATTTGGGAATGCTCTCAGTAGCGCGTCTACCAACGTGCGCTTGTACTTGCGCATCTTCCTATCACGCTCCAGTGCAGGAAGTAAGGTGGGCACATTGTCTTTGTAGCGTGGATCCAGCAGGGTGGCAACCCAGTAGTCCGCACAGGTTAAAATGTGGGCAACTCTGCTGTCGTTGCGCAGGCACTGCAGCATGTAGTCGCTCATGTGTGCCAGGCTGCCCAGGGGTAAGGACAAGCTGTCCTCTGTGGGAGGCGTATCGTCATCGTCCTGCCTTTCCCCCCAGCCACGCACCAGTGATGGACCCGAGCTGCGTTGGGTGCCACCCCGCTGTGACCATGCTTCATCCTCATCCTCCTCCACCTCCTCCTCATCCTCGTCCTCCTCGTCCTCCAGTAGTGGGCCCTGTCTGGCCACATTTGTACCTGGCCTCTGCTGTTGCCAAAAACCTCCCTCTGAGTCACTTCGAAGAGACTGGCCTGAAAGTGCTAAAAATGACCCCTCTTCCTCCTCCTCCTCCTCCTCCTCCTGGGCCACCTCCTCTTCCATCATCGCCCTAAGTGTTTTCTCAAGGAGACATAGAAGTGGTATTGTAACGCTGATAACGGCGTCATCGCCACTGGCCATGTTGGTGGAGTACGCGAAACAGCGCGACAGGGCACACAGGTCTCGCATGGAGGCCCAGTCATTGGTGGTGAAGTGGTGCTGTTCTGTAGTGCGACTGACCCGTGCGTGCTGCAGCTGAAACTCCACTATGGCCTGCTGCTGCTCGCACAGTCTGTCCAGCATGTGCAAGGTGGAGTTCCACCTGGTGGGCACGTCGCATATGAGGCGGTGAGCGGGAAGGCCGAAGTTACGCTGTAGCGCAGACAGGCGAGCAGCAGCAGGATGTGAACGCCGGAAGCGCGAACAGACGGCCCGCACTTTATGCAGCAGCTCTGACATGTCGGGGTAGTTGTGTATGAACTTCTGCACCACCAAATTCAGCACATGCGCCAAGCAAGGGATGTGCGTCAAATTGGCTAGTCCCAGAGCTGCAACGAGATTTCGCCCATTATCACACACCACCAGGCCGGGCTTGAGGCTCACCGGCAGCAACCACTCGTCGGTCTGTTGTTCTATACCCCGCCACAACTCCTGTGCGGTGTGGGGCCTGTCCCCCAAACATATGAGTTTCAGAATGGCCTGCTGACGTTTACCCCGGGCTGTGCTGAAGTTGGTGGTGAAGGTGTGTGGCTGACTGGATGAGCAGGTGGAAGAAGAGGAGGAGGAGGCCGAGAAGGAGGAGGTGGCAACAGGAGGCAAAGAATGTTGCCCTGCGATCCTTGGCGGCGGAAGGACGTGCGCCAAACAGCTCTCCGCCTGGGGCCCAGCTGCCACTACATTTACCCAGTGTGCAGTTAGGGAGATATAGCGTCCCTGGCCGTGCTTACTGGTCCACGTATCTGTGGTTAGGTGGACCTTGCCACAGATGGCGTTGCGCAGTGCACACTTGATTTTATCGGATACTTGGTTGTGCAGGGAAGGCACGGCTCTCTTGGAGAAGTAGTGGCGGCTGGGAACAACATACTGTGGGACAGCAAGCGACATGAGCTGTTTGAAGCTGTCTGTGTCCACCAGCCTGAATGACAGCATTTCATAGGCCAGTAGTTTAGAAATGCTGGCATTCAGGGCCAGGGATCGAGGGTGGCTAGGTGGGAATTTACGCTTTCTCTCAAATGTTTGTGAGATGGAGAGCTGAACGCTGCCGTGTGACATGGTTGAGATGCTTGGTGACGGAGGTGGTGGTGGTGGTGTTGGTGGTACATCCCCTGTTTGCTGGGCGGCAGGTGCCAACGTTCCTCCAGAGGCGGAGGAAGAGGCCGAGGCGGCAGCAGCAGAAGAGGCCGAGGCGGCAGCAGCAGAAGAGGCCGAGGCGGCAGCAGCAGAAGAGGTAGCAGGGGGAGCCTGAGTGACTTCCTTGGTTTTAAGGTGTTTACTCCACTGCAGTTCATGCTTTGCATGCAGGTACCTGGTCATGCAGGTTGTGCTCAGGTTCAGAACGTTAATGCCTCGCTTCAGGCTCTGATGGCACAGCGTGCAAACCACTCGGGTCTTGTCGTCAGCACATTGTTTGAAGAAGTGCCATGCCAGGGAACTCCTTGAAGCTGCCTTTGGGGTGCTCGGTCCCAGATGGCGGCGGTCAGTAGCAGGCCGAGTCTCTTGGCGGCGGGTGTTCTGCTTTTGCCCACTGCTCCCTCTTTTGCTACGCTGTTGGCTCGGTCTCACCACTGCCTATTCCTCCGAACTGTGAAAGTCAGTGGCACGACCTTCATTCCATGTGGGGTCTAGGACCTCATCGTCCCCTGCATCGTCTTCCACCCAGTCTTGATCCCTGACCTCCTGTTCAGTCTGCACACTGCAGAAAGACGCAGCAGTTGGCACCTGTGTTTCGTCATCATCAGAGACGTGCTGAGGTGGTATTCCCATGTCCTCATCATCAGGAAACATAAGTGGTTGTGCGTCAGTGCATTCTATGTCTTTCACCGCTGGGGAAGGGCTAGGTGGATGCCCTTGGGAAACCCTGCCAGCGGAGTCTTCAAACAGCATAAGAGACTGCTGCATAACTTGAGGCTGAGACAGTTTCCCTGGTATGCATGGGGGTGATGTGACAGACTGATGGGGTTGGTTTTCAGGCGCCATCTGTGCGCTTTCTGCAGAAGACTGGGTGGGAGATAATGTGAACGTGCTGGATCCACTGTCGGCCACCCAATTGACTAATGCCTGTACCTGCTCAGGCCTTACCATCCTTAGAACGGCATTGGGCCCCACCATATATCGCTGTAAATTCTGGCGGCTACTGGGACCTGAGGTAGTTGGTACACTAGGACGTGTGGATGTGGCAGAACGGCCACGTCCTCTCCCAGCACCAGAGGGTCCACTAACACCACCACGACCATGTCCACGTCCGCGTCCCTTACTAGATGTTTTCCTCATTGTTATCGTTCACCACAACAACAAAAATATTATTTGGCCCAATGTATTGTATTCAAATTCAGCGGGATATAAATTTGAGGCCTAGTATTTAGGCGCTGGGTGACAGGTATAGGTTTACTGACAGAATTAGACTTGGAAATACACAGTAGCGTGTGTGTGAAGTTATTCTGAATGACCCAATGTGCACCTTGAATATTATATACCCTTTTAGGGATAGATTTCAAATAGCTCTGATATAGCAGAAACCACTAAATTATGAAATTGCTAAATTGGGAATTGTATTTCAACCCAGAACAAAAAATGTGCTTTGACGGACACTAAATAACTTTCCCAGCCACAACAGGACAGCGGTAACGAGAGATTTAGCGGGATATAAATTTGAGGCCTAGTATTTAGGCGCTGGGTGACCGGTATGGATTTAGTGACAGAATTAGACTGGGATATGGCCAAAAAATAACCACACTACTGAGGGTTAAATGCACTTGGTGACGGGCGCAGCTTGCCCCTGATGTAGTATATGGCCAAAAAATAAACAGACTATTGCTGGTTAAATGCACTTGGTGTGACAGCTTCACCCTGATGTAGGCTTTAGCCAAAAAACAACCACACCATTGAGGGTTAAATGCACTTGGTCGCAGCTTGTGCTGGCGCACCACAAGACACAAAATGGCTGCCGATCACCCCAGAAAAATGTGACTGACAAACGGTCTGGGCAGCCTACAAACAGTGAGCAATTGAGGATCAGCAGCTCAATGATCCACAGCTGCAGATCGATCAGTTGATCAAGTCCTTTGGAGGAGTTAATCTGCCTAATCTCCCCCTAACGTCGCAGCTGCAACCTCTCCCTACGCTAATCAGAGCAGAGTGACAGGCGGCGCTATGTGACTCCAGCTTAAATAGAGGCGGGGTCACATAGTGCTCTGGCCAATCACAGCCATGCCAATAGTAGGCATGGCTGTGACGGCCTCTTGGGGCAAGTAGTATGACACTTGTTGATTGGCTGCTTTGCAGCCTTTCAAAAAGCGCCAAGAAAGCGTCACGAAAGCGCCAAGAAAGCGACGAACACCGAACCCGAACCCGGACTTTTACGAAAATGTCCGGGTTCAGGTCCGTGTCACGGACACCCCAAAATTCGGTACGAACCCGAACTATACAGTTCGAGTTCGCTCATCCCTACTCAAGATCTGATGTTTGACCTGTTTTATTGTCCGTGGGTTAACAGATAGAGGAGGGAGTGGAGTGACCCGTGATTATAGGGCTTTTATAATATCTGTATTATTATCAGTTATTCTGATGTCTGATTGGAGTCGGGAAGGAATTTCTATCCCCTAAAGGGGGGAAAATTGGCTTCTACCCGACGTTTTTATCTATTTTTCCTTCCTCTGGATCAGCTTGCGGGGTAACAGGCTGGACTGGGTGGACAGAGGGCTTTGTTCAGCCTTATAAACGATGCCACTATGTTACTGTAAACACATAGCTCTGCATAGGAGCTGTGTGTATAACACGGGAGGTGGCAATAGCTTACAAAGCCTTCAGAGCAAGGTGCAGATCCCTTGAACCCTTCCTATGAAACGTGCGGATGGTTAAAATACCTTCAATAGGCGTCGTCCTTCCGTCTGACCCTGTACGTGTAAGAAAAGATCTACGCTGCTCACTTATCTTGCAGCACTCAGATCCTGTGTTCGAATCCATCCTGGGACCTCATCTGCCGGGACTTTTCATCAGGTTCTTCAATTTTCTCAAACAACAAACTGATTATTTGTCTTTTTATGAAATTGACCCAAGTCTGTGTGATATACAAAAATTAGATTGCAGACCCCATTGGCAATAGGGAACTAGGGGACTTAGAACAATTCATCCTCCTGGCATGTTCTGTAGAATATATTGGCGCTACATATGTGCCCATTACCAGGGGTGGATTGGCCATAGACCTTACAGGTAAATGTCACGGTGGGCCAATGCCCAGGGGGCCACCTGGGTCCTACTCACGGCCGGCCAGTGGAAGTCTTTGGGGATGTATTTTGTGCTGCTGGCAGTATTTTGTGATGGACTGTGGTATTTGGCTCTGTGAGGTGGTATAATGTGCCACTATATGGTATTGCTGGCCCCGCCTTCAATCAATTTGGATCTGCTTACAAAACGGGGCCACTTTTAGTATTTTTTCCAGGGCCACTTTAAGTTCCCAGTCCACCCCTGCCCATGACCATAACTGGTATCTGTTAGCAAGAATTTGTCTGCCTGGACTAAATGTTTTGCACAGATCAATTATCTAATAATACCCCCAGCCATTTTTAACCCCGCACCTCCCACTGTTTGTCCCAAAGTCTTTAATAAAAGATTACATTTTAATATATAAAGAAAAATGGGTTAAAAAAAAATATATGTGTAACTCATCTTTCTGATCCTCTGGAACAGCTATTGCGCTGCTTCACTTGGGGGCCACATCACACTACCCCTGAGCTCTGGTAACGGACTCTGCTCTGGATCTCCTGCACTGCTTCACTTGGGGGGCCACATCACACCACCCCTGAGCTCTGGTAACGGACCCTGCTCTGGATCTCCTGCACTGCTTCACTTGGGGGCCACATAACACCAACCCTGAGCTCTGGTAACGGACCCTGCTCTGGATCTCCTGCACTGCTTCACTTGGGGGCCACATCACACCACCCCTGAGCTCTGGTAACGGACCCTGCTCTGGCTCTCCTACACTGCTTCACTTGGGGGCCACATCACACCACCCCTGAGCTCTGGTAACGGACCCTGCTCTGGCTCTCCTACACTGCTTCACTTGGGGGCCACATAACACCAACCCTGAGCTCTGGTAACGGACCCTGCTCTGGATCTCCTGCACTGCTTCACTTGGGGGCCACATCACACCACCCCTGAGCTCTGGTAACGGACCCTGCTCTGGATCTCCTGCACTGCTTCACTTGGGGGCCACATAACACCAACCCTGAGCTCTGGTAACGGACCCTGCCCTGGATCTCCTGCACTGCTTCACTTGGGGGCCACATCACACCACCCCTGAGCTCTGGTAACGGACCCTGCTCTGGATCTCCTGCACTGCTTCACTTGGGGGCCACATAACACCATCCTGAGCTCTGGTAACGGACCCTGCTCTGGATCTCCTGCACTGCTTCACTTGGGGGCCACATCACACCACCCCTGAGCTCTGGTAATGGACCCTGCTCTGGCTCTCCTACACTGCTTCACTTGGGGGCCACATCACACCACCCCATAGCTCTGGTAACGGACCCTGCTCTGGCTCTCCTACACTGCTTCACTTGGGGGCCACATCACACCACCCCTGAGCTCTGGTAACGGACACTGCTCTGGATCTCCTACACTGCTTCACTTGGGGGCCACATCACACCACCCCTGAGCTCTGGTAACGGACTCTGCTCTGGATCTCCTGCACTGCTTCACTTGGGGGCCACATAACACCACCCCTGAGCTCTGGTAACGGACCCTGCTCTGGATCTCCTACACTGCTTCACTTGGGGGCCACATCACACCACCCCTGAGCTCTGGTAACGGACTCTGCTCTGGATCTCCTACACTGCTTCACTTGGGGGCCACATCTGGATCTCCTGCACTGCACTCCTCTCCTTCTCCAGGCTGAACTGCTCTTCCTGTGCAGCAGGCTTTGTCTTCCCCTGTTATCTCTAGCTGAGAACGGGCTCCCTCTGCTGGACAGGAACGGTGACAGTGAGGGTCTATGTCCCTGCACTGCAACAGCTCCTCCTGACACTACACCTTAATCTGTGATGAAGACCACTTATAGTTCTTAACCAACAACTGTAAAGACCAATTGAAAATATGATTTTAGCTCCAAATGAGTACAATGCAAGAATAAAAAAAATTAGTCAATATCTTTTAAAAAGACTACAGGAACTTTTACCCTGATTTATGTTATTGTTCTTTTGCTTCCTAAATGCAAAATGAAGCAAGTCCATAATAGAACCCCTTAGTGACCACTAATACGCCTTTTTACTGACGTAAACAACAGGGGTTTTAGCTAAACAGCTGGCTTGTTACCAAAATGGGGCATTAAAAACTAATTTATCCTGCAAAAAATAAAACCTCATAGAAGTATATTGATGAAAAAACTAAAAAGTTATAGCTCATGGGAGAAAAAACTGTGCGTGGTCACTAAGGAGGTAAAATGTCCTATCATTTTGCTTCTGCAGAGTGTGTGTAGGTCCTTCATCTAGCTGCTGGTGCTGCTGAATCTGACTTAGATCTCCCAGAGATCTCCCCCTGTTTCTGAGGGTTCTCTCTGCCCCTTTTCCCCTCAGTAGGGTGCAGGGAACGTGGGGGACACTGATAAGTAAATAAGTACTTTTAGGGCAAACTTATAGGGGTTGGCCCATCTTAGACAATGGGGGCATATAGCTAGGATATGCCCGCATTGTCGGATAGGTGCAGGTCCCAGAGAAGCACTGAGAACAGAGCGGAGAAAGGTGGTGGAGGCCGCACTGCGCATGTGCACCTGCCCTCCATTCATTTCTATGGAGCCGCTGAAAATTCCGTTGGCCCCATAGAAATAAATGGGAGCGGTGGCTGCGCAAGCTTGGTGCGTTCCGATTTACTTTTATGGGGACAACTCTTGGCAGTGGCCGGAACCCAGGAAACCCAGCGATATGCCCCCATTGTCTATGGTGGGCCAACCCCTTTAACAGGTGGATGATGGGACTTTATCTAACTGCCCAGGCTGGCGCACTCCTTGCAGTGCAGGAATCCTTGTAATGGGGGGGATGGGATTGTGAACGATGTCAGACTTTTATCACTTTGCATTCCAGGGTTAACTACACGAAAAGGCAAACAAGTGACGCGGCCCCAGAGGCCAAACATTTTATTGAAAGCATATTGTGACCAGAGGTAAAGAAAAGAGTCATAAAATATGATAAACAGAAAAGCCTTCGCCTCCTTGTAAAAAAAGTTTTATTTGGAGAATTTTCCAGCCCCAAAACACCAGTTACACCTGACGAGCTGTGGGGAGTCGTCTTCTCCCCTCCGAGGAAGCAAAGCGACCATCTGCTGCTGAGAAATGGAGAAGATCCCATTCTATGTGCTGGGGGTCCTACACGTCAGTAAGTGACTGTTACTATCGCGTCTGGGGTGTTACATAGGACTGCAGGTAATGCCTACTGCACCACCTGAGGTCTGTCACAGAGTTTTATTTCACTTCTTGTTCCATAGAGGTCACTACTCAATAGCACAAAATAAGAAGGGAAATGGGGAGCGCTGATAAAAGTGGATGTAAATGCAAACAATTAGGCTCCCCATGAGGCTTGCTGTACCAAGTGGCTAAGTGCTAATTGAGTGGAGTTTAAAGAACTGGACTTCTGATGCTGAGTGTGATTTCGTGGGGGTGATTGCAGGTGGCTGAGTGTGGTCTGAGATCCTTGAAAGTGATGTACTTACATTTCAGTACTGCCAATTAAAACCCTTTTTTTCCCTCTGCTTGGTTAAGGGAGTGGCAACCAGGTGCTATAAATTAAACCACTGAACTCTCCCAGGGCTTGCCCTTCTGAGGCTTCCTGTACCAAGTGGCTGCTAATTAAGTGGAGTCTAAAGAACCAGAGTTTAAGACAAGGAGCAAGAAACTAAGGTATGATAGATTTTCCTTGTGTGTTGGCTTGATTCTAGCTCGTCCTCCAACTGCAGCAGACAGGGTCTAAATCTAAGTCATATTTACTGTTTTCCTACTTTACTGTCCATCCCCATCTAAACATGTGCTCCATGGACAATGCCACTAACTGTGTGTCCTGTGCAGTGTGTCCGTGGCTTGAAGAGCCTTTCGAGGGTGAATACATTTGCACTAGATGCAATCATGATGCATATTTTGAAGCCCAGATCTTGGATCTAAATAAGCAGCTTGAAATACTTAGGGGCATTGCAGACCTGGAGAGAGGCTTAGACCTCACTGTGCAGGCGCTGACTGGAGTCAGTGAAATGGAGGTGGGAGGAGGAGGGCAAGATCAGGACTATCAGGTCAGCAGTTGGGTTAATGTAGTTAATGTAGGAAGAAGGGGTAGAGGGAAAACTCCCCGGGAGGCTAGTCCTGAGCTGGCACGCCCTAGTAAATATGCCTTTTTGGCTGATATTAGGGATGAAAGTCCAGGGCCAGCAACACTGCAGCCGTGCGTTTCTCCTAGTAATCAGGAGGATGACCGCTGCAGGAAAGATGGGAAAAGGAGTGCAGAAAAGGTCAGGCAGATGCTGGTGGTAGGGGACTCTATTATTAGGTGGACAGACAGGGTCATCTGTCGCCGAGACCGTGAATGCCGAACAGCATGTTGTCTGCCGGGTGCTCAGGTTCAGCATATTGCAGATCGGATCGACAGTTTGCTGGATGGGACTGGGGAAGACCCGGCGGTCATGGTACACATTGGCACCAATGACAAAGTCAGTGGGAGATGAAGGTCCTTAAAAATGATTTTAGGGTATTAGGTGAGAAGCTCCAGGACCTCCAAGGTCCAGTGCAACGAGCATCACCAGAGAGACAACGGGAGCTTAGGGAGTAAAATAAGTGGTTCAGAAGCTGGTGTAGGAAGGAAAAGTTTGTGTTCATGCAGAACTGGGCCGACCTCTCGGTCGGTTACAGGCTTTATGGACGGGCTGCACCTTAATGGGGAGGGTGCAACTGCCCTGGGGGAAAAATGGTTAGATGGCTGGAGGAGCTTTTAAACTAGGATCGGGAAGGGGGGGGGGGAGGTGTCATACTAATAAGGGGTCGATAGTGTCGATTGAGCGTGGGTTATAGAAGGGGACAGTGGGGATTTAGTGGTGGCTGGGGTTAGCGACGAAAATAGGGAGAAGACTTGGAATAACTATACATTTATGAAAAATAGGACTGCCGGTATCAAGAACCTGTTACATACAAACATCAACCAAGGTAACCAAAAAATACCAGATATTCACTTTACAGGTAATAGTAATTTAATATGTAACATAGTAACATAGTAACATAGTACATAAGGCCGAAAAAAGACATTTGTCCATCCAGTTCGGCCTGTTATCCCGCAAGTTGATCCAGAGGAAGACTCCTCTCTAGTAGCTATAGCCTGTAATATTATTACACTCCAGAAATACATCCAGGCCCCTCTTGAATTCCTTTATATGTATTTTCACAAATGCCAGAAGACTAGCTAGAGAAATGGGGGATCTGGAGGCTGTGGTACTAGAAGAACACAGAGATGCAGTTGGTGGGGCTGAGACATGGTTGGACTCTTCACATGACTGGGCTGTTAATATTGAGGGTTTTACACTATTTAGGAAAGACCGGGTCAATAGAAAAGGTGGTGGCGTCTGTGCCTGTATGTGAGGAGGGATCTGAAGACAAGTGTGAAAGAGGCAATTGTGGGTGCGGATGGTGAGGATGTGGAAACCTTATGGGTGGAAGTTCAAAGGGATATAAACACTGAAAAAATAATACTTGGTGTAATATATAGACCCCTAACATCACAGAGGAGATAGAAACGCTACTGTATAACCAAATAGAGCGGGCGGCACAGGCGGGTACAGTGGTCATAATGGGAGATTTTAACTTCCTAGAAATTGACCGGGGTCACGGTTCTGCCTCAACTGCAAAGGGGAGACATATTCCTCAACTTGCTGCAGGACCACTTTATGGGCCAGTCTGTAGAAGCTCCCACTGGGGACGATGCTCTGTTGGATCTGGCAATTTCTAATCATGCAGAGCTTGTTGGTAATGTTACTGTTTGAGAAACACTAGGAAATAGTGACCACAATATAATTATATTCCCCCTAAACTATAAGAAGCAAACTCTGTCAGGCAGAGCAAAGACACTGAATTTCAAAAAGGCTAATTTCCCTGGGTTGAGGGCAGCATTTCAGGGCATAGACTGAGAGAAGCTACTGTCACATAATACTGAGGACAAATGGTAGAGCTTCAAATCCACATTGAGTAATTGCACTAAAAAATGTATCCCTTTAGGTAACAAGTATAAAAGGCAAAAATCAAACCCCCATGGCTTAGAGCTACTGTAAAAAGGGCAATAAAAGATAAATAGAGGGCATTTAAAAAATACTAATCTAAGGGGTCAGCTGTAGCATTTGAAGATTACAAAGGGCTTAAAATTAGCAAAGATACTAAATGAACAGCAGGTAGCAAAAGAGAGCAAAACAAATCCGAAAAAGGTTTTTAGATATATAAATGCTAAAAATCCTAGGTCTGAGCAGGTAGGGCCCCTAAATAATGGTAAAAGGGTGTAGTCACTGAAGATAAGGAAAAGGCAGAGTTCCTAAATAGTTTTTTTTAGCTCTGTATATACAAAAGAAGAGAAAGGAGCCGATATCTGTGGCGCTGGGGCTGTTAGTACATCCAGTAATATACTCAATTGGCTGACTGTAGATATGGTCCAAGAGAAGTTAAATAAGGTAAATGTGGACAAGGCTCCGGGTCCAGATAGATTACACCCAAGAGTGCTTAAAGAGCTCAGTTCAGTCATTGATGTGCCCCTGTTTATAACGTTTAAAGATTCTATAGGTACTGGTACAGTGCCAAGTGATTGGCGCAAGGCAAATGTGATGCCCATATTCAAAAAAAGGATCAAGGTCCTCCACAGATAATTATAGACCTATAGGCTTGGAAAGTATAGTCTGTAATTGGATTGGAAACTGGCTGAAGGACCGTGTTCAGAGAATTGTGGTCAATGATTCCTATTCAGAATGGTCCCAGGTTATAAGTGGTGACCCCAAGGTTGAGTGCTGGGCTCTTTATTATTTAATCTATTTATTAATGATATCGAGGACGGGATTAAGAGCACCATATCTATTTTTGCAAATGACACTAAGCTATGCAGTACTGTACAGTCTATAGAAGATGTCCATAAACTACAAACTGACTTGAACATTGGGCATCAACTTGGCAAATGAGGTTCAATGTGGACAATTGTAAAGTTCTGCATCTTGGTAGTAATAATCTCTGTGCTTCATATGTCCCAAGTGATGTAGCACTGGGAGAGTCACTTATAGAGAAGGATTTGGGTGTCCTTGTGGATGGTAGATTAAATTACAGCACAATGTCAATCAGCTGCTTCTAAGGCCACCAGGATATTGTCATGCATTAAACAAGGCATGGACTCGCGGGGCAGGGATGTAATATTACCACTTTACAAAGCGCTGGTGCGGCCTCACCTGGAATTTGCAGTTCAGTTCTGGGCACCAGTCCATAGAAAGGACACACTGCAGCTGGAAAAGTACAGAGGAGAGCGACTAGACTGATAAGAGGCATGGAGGGTCTTAGTTATGAAGAAAGATTAAAAGAATTAAATTTATTTTGTTTTGAGAAGAGAAATCTAAGGGGGGACATGATTAACCTATACAAATATATAAATGGGCCAAAAAATACGGTGAAAAGCTGTTCCATAGTAAAATGCCCTCAAAAGACAAGAGGGCACTGCCTCCGATTGGAGAGGAAAAAGTTCAGTTTCCAGAAGCATCTAAGCTTCTTTACTGTGAGAACTGTAAATCTGTGGAATAGACGTCCTCAGGACGTGGTCACAGCAGGAACAGTGGACAGTTTCAAAAAGGGTTTAGACTAATTCTTAAAAGTAGAAAACATAAATGCTTATGAAAACGTGTAGAAATCTGAGTCTCACTTTCTTCTGGGATTCGCCTCCCACCTATCCCTTGGTTGAACTTGATGGACGTATGTCTATTTTTAACCGTATTAACTATGTAACTATGTAACATCTTTAAGAGGGTCTGCCTCCCATCTGGGTCTGCTGAAGAAGGGAGACCCCCCTTTAAAACGTGTTACTGCACTCTGCTCATTGTTTGTATTTACATTTTAATGAGTCCACCTTTATCAGTTAGCGCTCAAGAGTCCGCTTTTTTATTTTGTGTATTGGCGCTTCCTTTCTGGACCTCTGAAGAGTATTTCCAGGAGCAGCTTCTGTTCTGGACTGACTTTACCTGCCTCGGGTTCCACCCAGTGATATGGCTGCACTCAGTATTTCCTCCAGTGAGCAGCTGCTTCTATAGTCCTCACACTCAGAAGTCATCTCATTATCATTACAGGCAGGAATACACACAACCCTTGTATATACATTAGAAACTCAGTATTCACCATTCACAGTATATACACCTACATATAGATTACATAGGCTTTATCATTCACATTTTATCTACTCCCCCTCCCTGCACAACGACCTCTGAACAAGTCACAGAGCATGTTTTTAAACTCCCCTATTGAAGAAGTCAGTGGGGCCCCCTCCAGAATATTGTCTCTGTGGTCCATGTTTCTGCTGTAAAGCGTCTCTCAGGAAGGATTTATATTTTATGTGGCCACTACAAAAAAAATTAAAAATCTAAAATAAATCTAAAAACCTGATGTAAACCATCGGTCATTTTCTGATGTCACATTGCCTTTAAGGATCCTGAGCCGTAGAGATGAAGGACATGTCCTTATCACTTTACAATACATGTGACAGGGACTGGCTGAGAGGGGAATTTCCTGGGGGATATTTCCTCCATAAACTTTGATGTTGTGTTGATTTAGTGTCGTGAATGTGTCACCTGTGGTCCTTGGACCTGTAGATAACACTTCTGTAGCATATGGAATTGTGAAGATTGGAAAGTGCCACCTGTCCATATGAGCTGTTAGAGAATGTGGATGCCATAGAGGTGATTCCCCACTCAGGACCCCCTCTATGCGCATCCACCTACCATATGTGCAGATCCCATTCTGCTAGATCCAGCCCACCCATACATTTCATGGTTGGCTACATTTCAAACATTGGGTGTCTTCCTTGGGTGATCACAGCTGATCGCTGGGACTAAAACAGAAGAAACATCTAAACCTCTATGTGTCATTTACTATCCAATCATAATGTATCGCTGACCACCAGCTTTGGTAAAATGCAAAGAAAGAAAATCTAAAAGTTTTACTCTTAAGGCGACTTTTATGATGTTTATGTTATGACCGGCGACTTTTTGCCTGTGGTCATCCTTTCCTATTTGCTTGTTTGTTACATTGTCTATATACAGTACTTGTACCACCGATCCGTTATTGTGGTCTGCTTACCCCAATGTTGCAGCTTAGGCTCGTTTAGAAGAGAAGTTCCTGATTGGTTTTCCTCTCTTTAAATATTTCTGTTAGCTTCAGCAATGGGATTCTGGTTATAGCGTAAGCTCTGTGCACAGGTGTATTTCTAACATCTTATTTCTTGTGTAGTTGGTTCTTCAGTTTTCTTGCAAAGTCCCTGCGTTTAAAAGGGTTTTCCAATATTTTATACATAATGACCTATCCTCTGGTTAGGTTATCAGTATCTCATTGGTGTGTTTGTTGGTGAGTGTTGGTGCCAGTATCTGTGAGTGTTGGTGCCATCTCCCTGTTCACCAAGCACAGCGCCATACATTGTATAGTGCCTGTTCTTGGTATTGCAGCTCAGCCCGCCCTATTCACTTCTATGGTGCTCAGTGGCGTCTAGGCCATGTGACCAATGAACGTGTCGTTACTGGCCTAGAAAAAGCAGAGAGAAGGCAGCGGCACTCACAGGAGCGCCGGTGCCTTCTCAAACAGTGGATCGGGAAGGGGGGGGGTGATCCCAGGTGTCAGACCTTCACCAATCAGATACTGATGACCTATACAGAGGGTAGGTTATCAGTATTTAAATATTGAAAAAACCCTTTTTTGTTTTTGCTTTGACTTTCAGCTCTGCCCATATTTCCTTTCCTGTGTCTGGGTCTAAAGAGAGTTCTCCTACTGTTGTCTTAGCGTCAGTATTGGAGATTCGTTTTTTTTAGTAGGGATTCTTTAGGGAGCGGGAGGGACAGTAATGTTTGGTTTCAGGGTCAGCTTTCAGGGACAGATCTAGGTGAAGAGTCAGAAAAAGCTGGAGTCAGTGTGAGTTATTGTGTAATTATTATCCTTGGTTATCTTCATCCATCTGCTTCATTACTTGACTGTCATCTTCATCCATCTGATTCATTACCTGACTGTCATCTTCATCCATCTGCTTTATTACCTGGCTGTCATCTTCATCCACCTGCTTTATTATCTGACTGTCATCTTCATCCATCTGCTTCATTACCTGACTGTCATCTTCATCCATCTGCTTTATTACCTGACTGTCATCTTCATCCATCTGCTTTATTATCTGACTGTCATCTTCCTCCATCTGCTTTATTATCTGACTGTCATCTTCATCCATCTGCTTTATTACCTGACTGTCATCTTCATCCACCTGCTTCATTACCTGACTGTCATCTTCATCCATCTGCTTTATTATCTGACTGTCATCTTCCTCCATCTGCTTTATTATCTGACTGTCCTCTTCATCCATCTGCTTCATTACCTGACTGTCATCTTCATCCACCTGCTTCATTACCAGACTGTCATCTTCATCCATCTGCTTTATTACCTGACTGTCATCTTCATCCATCTGCTTCATTACCTGACTGTCATCTTCATCCATCTGCTTTATTATCTGACTGGTGTTTCCTTCATTTGTTTAGTTTTGTCATCTAACCGTGACTTTCAATTTAATAGCTGCCAACTGTCCCGAATTTGCTGGGAATGTACCTGATTTTCAGAGACAGTCCCAGCAAATATGCGCTATCCTTGGCCGAAAAAATGGACAATGGTAGTTTCTGGGTGGGTCTGGGGCATCCCCTGGGTGGGGTTTATATACCCTGATTTTACCAAATCAAATGTTGGTAAGTATGATCTTTCTGTATTTTTCATTGTTAATACGTGCTTCATAATACAATTCTATGACCATCCAGTTGTATACATTATGGTCATACTATAAGTCCTGTAGGGTATCTGAGTCCCAGGAGACACCGTTAGTGTCCAGGAAAGATCACTGCTATCATTAAAGTACAATTCTACAGTCTTGTGACCAAAGTCATTACAGTTTATGATGTCTGTGATCTTTATGATCTTTTTGATGTCTATGATGGTCACAGATGTGAATTGCGTGCTGCATACCGCAGCTTCACTGTATTCATCTTTATTGGTGTCCGCCCACTGCCGTTCTCACAGGTTTCTTCGCTGTGTTATTTATCTTTCGATCTACTTTTGAAGGTTGAGATTTTTCTTCAGTGTTTCCTTATATCCATTTGGGCATGTGAGGTTCCCGTGGGCAGGCAACAAGCAAACTTAGACTGGGTTTCTTTACAGAAGAGGATATGGCAATCAGTAAAGTGTGACAGGTTGGATGTAGCTTGTATACACGTACAGAACGGTATATGGAGGCTAACGTTGATCAGGATAATATAGCGTTTGCTCAGTCTCTGCACTCACTAATGAACACTGATTGAGGATGACTTCAGAAGAACATTGTGCTCCTCCTCTGCTTGCACCAGGGACACTTTTCTGGGATGTCTGTCCCAGGGAGGCAACATTACGATGTTTTCCAGCAGAGCGGAGGCTTCTGCAATCTTAGGCTTGAGTCCAGCTGCTCCACAGTTTAGCTGGTTCTGATGTTGCACAGCTCTTGGATCACAAGGCTGTACCTTCTCATCTCATCTCATGGTTCTGGTTCTCCACCCTGTCTTCCTTGGTATCATCTCTAACTCATCTCTATCATCCTGACTACACATCTGGTACATATGTGCACAGGCATTGTAGGCTGGGGAGATTAATGTGCCTTAGGCCTCTTGCACACGAATGTTGTGCATCCGTTCCGTGCTTTGGGGACTGCATAATGCAGTCCCCAATGCATGGGCAACGTCCGTGCGGCAGCCGGGACGGATCGAGACACATTCAACTTGAAGTTCTACTTTTTTGCAGTGCGGAGGCACGGGCAGAAACACCACGGAAGCACTTCGTAGTGCTTCCGTGGAGTTCCGATCCATACTTCCGTTCCGCATCTCCGTGATTGCGGAACCATTCAAGTGAGCCGCAATACTGCAACAAGCACACAACGTTAGTGTGGAAGAGGCCTTACTCAACCATCTTAAGGTGTTCACCCTGGTCACTGCCTCTCAGTGCTGGATCCAGTTGTAGATAGCCGAGCTGAGCTTCCACAATCTGACCGATATCCCAGAACCAACCCAACCATTCAGTGGGATCATGAACTTCATCTTTTATGCTGATATTTCTCATTATCACGGCTTCATTTATTATCAGTAGAGATGAGCGAATCGAAGCTGACGAAGTGGAATTTGATTCAAATTTCAGGAAAAATTTGATTCGCAATGAATGTGAATTTTCTCGTGCTTCGCAATAACGAATTGCATTTTTCCTAAAATGGTGGATGCACGTGTGAGGACATAGAGAAAGTAAGTCTGGGAATGTGGGATCACCCTGATTGACATGCATGCATGCAGCCAATCAGCAGCCAGACAGCCCTGTGATGTCACAGACCTATAAATACCGCGGCCATCTTAGATTCAGACATTTTCCAGCATTCTGAGTTCAGGGACAGACGTGAGAAGATGCTAGGGAGAGCAATTGGAAAAACCTCACTGTGGCCAATTTCAGAACAGGAAAAAATATATATACGCATTTCACTTCTGCAGTTCTATGTGTTGGAAGCGTTTAGTGGCTTATTTCAGTACAAAAAGAGAAATATATACACAGTTCAAATTTTCATTTATTTGCACTAAAAGTGTTTACTGCCCTATTTCTGTGGAAAAGCAGAAATATATACGCAGTTCGCTTCTGCAGTTATATGTGGTGACAGCGTTTATTGGGCTATTTCAGTACAAAAACAGAAATATATACGCAGTTCACTTAATTGAAAAGCAAGTCATAATATTTCCATACAATTCAAACATCATTGCTTTTTTTCTTCTTTCTTTTACGCTCTAACCCCCAATTCCCGACCAACCCCGCTACCCCGATCGCGATGCGTCACCCAGAGAAGGAGGCAGAAGGCAGGGAAATCTAAGAATAGAATTGTCCCCATACCTTGGACCATTTATCCTCAGAGTTTCTCTGTTTATATAGAATATTTTCATAGCGTTTAATCTTATTAACGAGGTTTAGCCATATATTTATATTTGGAGTATTAGATGAACACCAAGCCCGTGCAATCCGAAGCCTGGCCAAAAACATAATTTTTACTAAAAGAATCTTTTTGTATATATTGCTGCCCACCTTAGAAAGGTCACCCAAAATCCACGATTCTACTGTGAATGGAATTACCACTCTCAATTTTTGAGTAATATATTTATGGATTGCCCCCAATATTCTTTTAATTTTCCACATGTAAAGAACATGTGGAGATAGTAGGCCTCAGGTAAGTTGCACCTCGGACAGTTAGAAGTGTTTCTGAAACCTTACTTTTATAACCATACAGATGTGATATAAATCCTGTGAAAAATATTAAATTGAACCAATATGTGGTTAAAACTATGAGAAAATAAACCTAAATTCCCCATAATATTATCCCAGTGATCAGACTGAATCGTTGGGCAATCCCTTGCCCACGCCCTTTCCCCCGGAGAATGTGTATTATCAAATTGTGCTTTAAGCAAAACTTTATAGCAATGAGAAATCCGGACACTGTGCTGGGTTTAGTATCCAATCATTCAAAAATGCAAGAATATCTACGTGAAACTCAACAGACAGTCCAGAACACAGCAGGAAGCTTCGGCGGGAGTAAACCGGTAATACAACCACGCTTGGGAGCTTCCTGCCAAGTGAAGCTGCCTTAAATATACAAGGCACCATCTCTGGGTGGGAACAGCAATCAGGACCCAGCTGCCTACTCCCATAAGACAGGGAGAGGTGAGCGCACTCGGGCTATAGCGCATTAGATGGCACCTGGCAGTGAGGACGGATGCGGCGGTATGCTGACGGGCGTCTGCCTCTCCTGCCAGGTAAGCCAGCACTGGGACCCATGGCACTGTTATGTGCGGACTGGGGTCTGCCACCCTGTGGTGGGTACACGGACCCAATATTGACAGTTGTATATAGAATACGACATCATCGGCATATAGGAATACACAGTCTTCTATTCCCAGTGTTCCAAACCCTTCAATATTGGGATCCTGCCTTATCCTAACAGTGAGAGGCTCAATATAAAGATCAAACATTAGTGGGGAGAGTGGACATCCTTGTCGAGTACCTCTCTTCAAAGAAATACACCTTGTCAACATCCTATTAATACTCAGTCTGGCCTTGGGGGATTTATACAAGAGCCTAACCATGTTTATAAACTTGTTACCGATTCCTATCCTTCCCAGCACCCTCCAGAGGAATCTCCACTCCACCCGGTCAAAGGCCTTAGAGGCGGCCAATGACAGGATGGAACGAGAAACCCCCCAGGGGGACTGAATATTAGCAAAAAAGACAATGTAAATTATAATGAGTTCCCTTATTGGGGATAAACCCATTCTGATCAGGGTGTATAATAGATGAAACTACTTTAGACAACCATGTGGTCAGAATCCTTGAGAGAAGCTTAATATCAGTGTTGATGAGAGAAATCGGCCTATATGAACCCATATCTAGAGGGTCTTTGCATTTTTTCAATATCAACACTATCAATGCCTTTGTCATTGACTCTGGAAGATTACCGTACTCTATTGACTCAGTAAATACCTTCATAAGACGGGGAAGAATAACCTCCCAGTATTTACGTTAAAATTCATATGGGAGTCCATCGGATCCTGGAGAGGAGTTTCCAACGCAGATTTTCAAAGCGGCCTCCAACTCCTGCAAGGATAAATCCACTTCCAGAGATTCTCTTCGCATGTCTGTAAGAACTGAAAGTGAGATGGAATCCAAATATGAATCAATTGTATCATCTGAGATACTTTTATCTGATCTATATCAATCCGAAAAAGTATTTCAGATTTTATTTTTATGCATTCCTGATCTTGAATAATTATGCCTTTTGTGGATCGAATAGTAAGTGTCTCTATTTTTGGATCTTGATTAGTGATCACCTTGGCCAGTAATTTCCCTGGACGACCTGATTCAGAAAAGTATTTTTGTCCCCTAAAGAACAGCCTTTGCTGAGCCTTATCCAGAAGAAAGTCAGAATAAATCTGACTTGTCCTCTGCATAGTCTCTCTAGCCTGCTCTGTATTATTGCTAGAGAAATTGTCCATAGCAACGGCTAACAATAGCTGGAAGAGATCTATAAACTCTATTACAAACTGCCTGTCTCTTTATTTTATCACCTAGACCCTGAACATTCCAGGTTAGAATTGTAACCAACATCAATCAGCTCAAAAGAAAAGAGTGAAAGTTTTTTCCTAAGTGAAGAAATTAATTTTCCCTACCTTCACCTCCTCAAACCCAGGGGACGCATCGTAACTCACCCCTCTCAAACTCACCCCCAACCCCACACCTTAGAGTAAATCCTACCCCCCCAACCATCCACCACTTGATCCGCCGCCATTCATGGGACAGATCTCTCACCCAAGACCTCCCGCCCTCCTCCCTCTCGCGCCACCCTAAGGAAACACAATCATATGTTATTCTGATCAAGCCAGTCTACCACCAGATTGGAAAACTCAAAAAAAAAATGTATCCCATCGTTGAAGACGATACTTAAAGGAATATTTAATGCCCTTTTCACAAAGACGTTTCTTGACGTCAATATAATTAAGTTTTTTTTCTTAAGTATCCTTGGAAAAATCAGGAAAGAAATACAATCTATTTCCATTGTATAAAATAGAAAGACATTTTCTTGCTCTTTTCAAAATCATATTCCTATTAGTGATGGACGAACATTGGCCGGGACGATTCACGAATGCGATCAAATGTTCGCGAACTGCAAGTTTGCGGCGGGCCCCATTAACTTTAATGGCAGGCAAACCTGAAAAACCTTCAGGTCATATTTGCAGCCACCAAATACTTACAAGAACTGCACAAATCGTCCCACAACATGGACAGTGACATACCAGAGGGGGATCAATGGCAAAAATTCCCACAAAAAAATCTGCATTTTAATCAGGGGCCATTTTTATGCGTCTTAAAGGGAAACTCTCAAAAATATGCCCTCCTGGAGACTAGAACATTTTTATTTTAGGTCACGAGAGTATGGGCCCCAAACATTAGGCATTCACCAGACAGAACACATCAAGTGACTATATGGCTGGAGGTATATTAGACGGTCATTGGATATCAATTTTACTACAGGCCAGTACAAATAGACGTGAAATACATATGTTTAAAAGAACTAAAAATATAACATTTTATTAAAAACATGGCTAACGAAATCCCGCTTCTTGAATAAACCCCAAATGATAATAGGTTGCATTCAATAACACGGGGTCGTAACAGGCCATAACAATTAGGCATTCAACGTACAGAAAAGATCAAGTGATTATGTGGCTGGAGGTATATTAGACGGTCAATGGATATCAATTTTACTGCAGGCCAGTGGACTACAGGCCCCAAAAATTATTCATGCACCGTACAGAAAAGAACAATTGATAATGTGGCTGGAGGTGCATAAGGAGGTCACCGTATAACAATTTTACTGTTGGCCAGTTAGATTATAGGCCCCAAAAATTATGCATTCACCGTACATAAAAGATCAAGTGATTATGTGGCTGGAGTTATATTAGATGGTCAATGGATATCAATTTTACTGCAGGCCAGTGGAGTACAGGCCCACAAAATTATTCATTCACCGGATAGAAAACATCAAGTGATTATGTGGCTGGAGTTATAATAGATGGTATCAATTTTACTGCAGGCCAGTACAAATACATGTCAAGTTCATATTTTTAAATTAACAAAAAATATATAATTGGATTAAAAACAACGAAATCCCCCCTCTTGAAAAAAACAAAATTATAATAGTTGAAATTCGATAACACGTGGTCGTCACAGGTGTTGAATTCCTTCGAGGTCCCAAACATTAGGTATTCACCGGACAGAAAAGGCCTTTTATGCCGCTGTATATACATAAGACAAGAACCATTTTTTGTTCTGTGTGGTGGCAGATATGTGTGGGCTGGCATAAGGGAAATTCAATTACACGTGGTCGTCACAGGTGTTGAATTCCTCCGAGATCCATGCCTCATTAATTTTTATAAATGTGAGGTAGTCCACACTGCCGTGAGCTAAGCGAGTGCTGAATGTCCTTTCAGACAGGACACTCGACGAGGGGCAAGCCAAGAGTTCCATGGCAAATTGTGCCAGCTGTGGCCACAGGTCAAGCCTGCACACCCAGTAGTCAAGGGGTTCCTCGCTTCTCAGAGCATCCACATCGGCCGTTAACCTGTAGTCGGACACCTGTCGGTCTAGGAGTTCCCTGAGGCTGGATCCGGAGGGCGGCTGTTGATGGGTTGGCAGCAAGAATGATCTCATATCTGAATTGACCAACACATCTTCAAAACGGATAAGTATACGACTGGCACTCGCTATGCAGGTCACATCAACAGCGTTTAATCTCAATAAAATAGTACAGCAAGATTTCAACAGCAAGAATTCAATGCCAATCACACTGTAAAAAATATAGATCACACTATAAAAATCACACAATTAAAACTTCACAATTTCCGGAATAGTATACTCACAAATAAAATATCCCATAAAAATATGGGTAAAATAAGCAATCCACTGGTAGTAAAGTCCTATGTGGGGGGTAGGGTCCTCTGTATCAGAATTGCCTAACACATGAAGATCCTTTCAGTTGGGTTTGATTGTGCTGTCCACGTACCGCTTATATAACTTCAATGGTCGGCACTGTTCATATTAACATTTGGGCACTATGCCTTTAAATCTTTTTATAATCTTCAAAACGCCCTTTTCTTGCATGCGCTGTAGATTTGGTACTCACAACTGTTTCTCTGTGGGTGGAAATTCCTCGGCCAGTGCCCACAACAGCAGAATGCAGGGCCTGGAAATGCTGCATTATGACAGCCCTCTGTTATGCTGGTAACATGTCCGCCATTTTGTGTTTGTACCGGGGGTCTAAGTAAGCTGTCACCCAGTACTGGTCCTTGCCCTTTATGCTTTTTATACGGAGGTCCCTCTTCAAACAATGTAGCATGAAGGCCCCCATTTGCACTACATTGGAAGTGGTGGAGCGCCCTGGATCCTGCTCATCGCCCATGAGGTCGTCCTCAGTCTCCTCCCCCCAGCCACGGACAACTCCAGGGATCCCAGAAAAGTTTAAAGCCTGCTCTTCTTGCTCCTCCTCCCCCCAGCCACCATCCTCTTCTGACTCCTCTTCACACTCCTGCTGACTTGTCTCAGATGGAGTAGCCCCCCCCAGGGAATTCATTCAGCATTGCGACCTCCTCATCTTCCTGCTCCTCGACGGCTTGATCAATGACACAACGCAATGCACGCTTCAGAACGAAGGTGTAAGATACAATGTCACTGGCTGCGACTGACCAGTTTAGTGATCTCATCAAATGGCCGCAGAAGTCTGCATGCGTTGTGCATGAGCAGCCACTGGCGCGGTGAAAAAAAAACAAGCTCCCCAGAACCTGTCCTGCCGCAGAGTTCGTACAGGTAGTGGTTAACGGCACGTTTCTGCTGGAGCAGCCTATCAATCACAAGGTGGAGTTCAAGCGCGTCGGCAAGTCACAAATCAGACGTCTGACGGGCAAGTGGTGTCGCTGCTGAACGTCAGCAAGGGGAGCTATGGCCGTGTAAGATCTTCTAAAATGGCCAGAGATTGTCCTGGCCTGCCGCAAGACGTCCTGGACCCCGGGGTATTTGGCTACGAATTGCTGCACGACTAAGTTCAGGATGTGTGCCATGCACAGCACGTGTGTCATTTTGCCCTGTTTTAGCACGCTCAGCAGATTGGCACCGTGGTCGCACACCACTTTACCAACTGTCAAATTGAGGGGCTATGGTGGTGGTGGTGGTGTCTTTGGGGGTGCACACAGCAGAAAGTGAGGAGGGTGCTGATACAGAGGACGAGGAGGGTGCAGAAGTAGAAGGCTGAGTGAGCCACTCAACCAACTCTGGTGATCCCTTTGACGTAATCACGCACCTTCTGAATCTTCCCACTTAGGCTCTCCTGCGGAATGGCCTGCCTCTTCCTCTGCCTGTCATTTTCAAAATGACCCTGTGACAAAGACCCTAGAGAAAAGCAGTATTTGTGGAAGCAAGTATATCAAACCCCTTAATCAGTTTTTTTGGGGGGGGCAACAACAGGTATATCACACCAGTTGCAATTAGTTGTTCCAATAGTGTTTGTCCCTCTGTGTTGTTGTGCATTTTCCTACGTATACAATATTATCTAATGACATTATGATCAAGATGTATGCTCATCTCATTGCCTTTAAGAATAAAATCAGCCTGAACCAAAGTTCTATTATGTGGCTGAGGAAGCCAAGATGAGTTCATGGCAAGTTCAATTTATAAAAATATATAATTGTGAACATAAACGGACATTGTGTTTAAAAGTTATTGCTAAAGATATGGGACCATCTGTAAGGAGTAAGTCAACTCCCTAGGACATATATGTCTGGAGGGAACAAGGTTACTTGATAAGGTTTCATGTCCTTGAGGCACACCTGCTATATGAAGTTCAATTTACATATTCATAATTATATTATATATATATCTCTGCATGGGATATTCAGTTTACAATGTTAATCAATAATTCATATAATGTATTATCTATGTGTAACAATGTATTGATTTATATATATATATATATATATGTTATACCATGTATTTATCATTTAGAAGGTATTGTAGAAGGTATAGAAACAAGTACGTTTATGTTAAATGAATTTTCTGAGAAGAGAAAATGTTATTTCAAAACAATAGTTATTCATGGATGTAGATAAGTGAAATGTACAAGTTCCGATGCCAAGCATCAAAGCCGCTATATAAAATTTTCATAAAGTCAAACTATATTTCAAAAAGATAGGAGAAGACAGTCAACTCCAACAAGTCCAGGATATAGGTAATTAAAAGTGTCAGGGAAAGACCTTCCTCAATGATTTATATAGAAAGGTCAACAAGGTCCTGAAAACATATTATTAGATATTTAATTTTAATGCTTAAAAGTTGTGATGTTCATCTGCAACACCGCAGTGCCATCTGGAGGCAGATGGACAATATTATATTATTTCATTATTTGTTCTTTACCATATTAGGAGTTGGTATGACATCATGGTGTTATTAGCATGCAAGTACACCAACCTTACCTGATTGGGAATCCCTAATCTAAAGGGGATGATTCTTAGATAAGGGGGGGAATAATTACTCGTGTGCGGGGTAGCAAGGAGAACTAGAGAAAGAGGAAAAAGATCCATATATTTCCTTGATCCATTCATTCAATCAAAAAGAAAAACTTTATCAGAAGAAACTTGGATTATTATTTTTGGATTACTAGGAAAGTTCTTCAGAACTGGTCCCATCTGAACTCTGTCTACCTTTGACCCGGTAACGTATATTGTGTTTACTACTCGTGATATTAATAAGATATTTCTCTCGGTATATAGCCAAGAGTCCCCATACTGTGGGAATATACAGTTTTAGGCGCCTCCATAATGCTGATTATTCTCTTAGCAAAGATGCATATTGTTAATGGAAGATCTGACATTATTTGAAAAGAGGACTAAACCCTTGGAAAGTTATTTTCCTTAGTCTGATTGCCGAGCTGAATATTTTATCATATTAATATCATATATTTTTGATTGGTCATAGGAAACAGAGTCAAGGGATAACAGTTATTTTCCTGTAAATCCGTGTTTTATTGTTATAGCCGGTTTGATAACAGAAGATCCCTAAGTTTCTTCTGGTATATGAGTCCGTTTGTTACAAGTATGACACTGGTCGTCATAAATCATTAAATCATACTGTGCTGATCAGATAGGGGTGTGTTAGCACCACTGTGTGGTACATTTTGGGTGTTACTTTGTAACTTCATCATTTGTTTTGCAGTTGTATTGTTTTATATTCTTGGTTTTTATAATAAACGATTATATATTTTTGCACATACAATTGTTCCTTTGTTTCACTGCTTGCACAAATCAAATTAAGATACCAGTACTTGATAAAAAGAACTTAGAGGTGTTTTTTATGTCCGCCTGAAGGATAATATAATTTTTATATTTTTTTTATCCTCTCTTTTATATGAAGATTCTTTCATATAGAAGATATATGACAGTGTAGCTGCAGTATCGCAGCAGAACCGCACACAACTGCTGCACTATACAAATGCACTATAATATACTTTCTATGTTAGAAAGTATATTATAGGTATATTAAACTCCTCAGTAAGTCACACCTATTGATAGCACACCTATACCAGTCCTTAAAAGGACTTTTGTGGCCCTATTAGATAGCGTTTGGCGTCCCTAACAGCCTGTCCCTGCTCCACACAGCAACCTCTCCCTACACTGGTAAAACACTGAATGTAAAATGGCGGCCAGATCGGGTTTATTTATAGGGTAGGGTGTGTGTCCATGTACTGAAACATCTCAATTGGCTGTCCTGTACCACCTGATGGATGTGTCATGGGTCAAAGTTCGGCACAATGCAAAAGAATATGGCGCCGGCGGACATCGCCATATGTTCGCCTGGTCGGCAAACTGTGAACAAGCAAAGTTTGCCCGCAAGGCCATCTCTAATCCCTATCCCGTGAGAGTAGTAACTTTGCAAGAAGTATCCGCGGGGGTCTTCCAAGAGTTGGTTTTCCCCCTGGGACCCTATGGGCCCTTTCTACACAGAATAGTTAAGAGAAGTGTTCCTTCCCGATGTTCTCCAGAATTAAAGACTGCATCATATTTCTGGGGTTGTCTCCTTCCATACCTTCTGAGATGCCCAAAATGTTTTAGTATAATAGAGATAAAGAAGGATAAACCTATCTCAAGACATATGAGATATGTGCATGGTAAAAATACAAATCTACTGCGATTCTGGGGAATAGAGAAGATGAAACTTGGACCCAGAGGTGGAAATTTGGATAAAAAACTGCTACAATGTGAGGCTTGCTGGATTCATAGGCTCAATACAATGAGCCTGGATGGCTTAAATTGCACACTTGCCTAAGGGGATATGAGATGAATATCCCCTTGTTACCTCCAATGCATCAAAACAATCAACAGCAAAAAGAAAACAATCACCTAGCCACTTTCATATTTTTTTTATCTTTTATTTTTTCTTTGGGTATATACTGTAGATGTTCTTAAAGCAAGTAATAAATGCTATGTTTTAAACCAAAGCAAATAACCTTACACAGGAATTGGATAGCCTTAGGCTATTGGACTAAGCAAATGTGAATACACAATACAGTCAACCTGTCATAGTTTGTTATGTCTTTGGACATTTATTGTTCTAATTGTCTTAATGGCAGGTGGTGTTGTGAGGTGACAAATTTTGTAAACATTTCCAGGATGTTTAAGAAAATTTGTTCCTACTTCTTGTAAATGCAATTGCCCAGCTCACTTCACCAGAAAGATTACATTTTTTAACATTTATCTTTAATTCTCAAGGAACCCTTCGAGCTGGTCCATTTAGACTGAAGGAATATATCAGGTCTGCAGAGCACAGAGGGATCGCACTCCAGGATGAAGGGTGTTGTAGTGGAGAATATGAGGGGAGATACGTTACTGATGTTGGTGCTCCTTACTATGATCTTAGTCAGAGGTAGGTACCTCCTGCACCACTCTCTGTGCTAGAACTCTGTATTATTAGTAATATGGCAAAAAAAATCACCAAATCGAGAAGAGTTGTTGTGGACAATTGGGTCGACATCACGGTTGAGAAACATCCGTCTGGACCAGTATGGGTGCTGAGGTGAACCTCTCCTTCAGAGAAGAGAAAGCCAGTTTAGCAGCGTCAGACCATTTAGAAAAATCTGTCCCCTTTTAAGTCATGTCCATAAGGGGATTGACAATCACTGAATAGTTCTGAATACATTTTCTATAGAAATTGGCAAAACCCCAAAAACGCTGCTGCGCTTTCAGGTTCTCCAGAAGATCCCATTCTAGAATCGCATGGATCTCTGGATCCATACGGAACTCCGAAGCTGATAGCAGATACCACAGGGATTGTACCTCCTGTACGGCGAATACACAATTCTCCAATTTAGCATATAACTTATTCGTCTGTAAAATCTTCAACACCTGCTTGACATGTACCTTGTGTCTCTCCAGGTCGGGTGAATAAATCAAAATATCGTCAAGATATATTACAACAAATCTGTCGATAAGATGACAAAAATATAGTTGACAAAGTGTTGAAACACAGCAGGAGCATTAGTCAGGCCATGAAGGCATGACCAGGTTTTCATAATGCCCCTCAGGAGTGTTAAACACAGTCTTCCACTCATCCCTCTCTTTAATGCTAATCAGATTGTAGGCTCCCCTCAAATCCATCTTGGAAAACCACTTCGCACCAGCAATCTGATTACACAGGTTGGGAATGAGAGGGAGAGGATAGGGGTCTGGGATAGTTATCCGGATTTAGCTCACGGAATTCTAGATAAGGGCGCAGGCCCCCAACCATCTTCTTCACAAAGATGAACCCTGCAGCCACGGGTGAAGAAGAGGGTCTGATATGTCCTTTAGCCAGACTCTCGGAAATATTGTCATTCATGGGTTGGTCTTTCAGGGCCAGAAAGATTATATAACCTGGTCTTAGGTAACTTTGCTCCAGGAAGCAGGTTAACCGGGCAATCATACGGACGATGGGGTTGTAACTCTTGACAACCCTTCTCAGAAAAAACATCTTCAAAAGCGTTAAAAAATGTTGGTAAGGTTGTAATAGAGGTGGCTGAGCAACTGCTACTTAAGCAATTGTCCCTACAATGCTCACCCCACTCCGATATCTCCCAGGCCTGCCAATCAACAACAGGATTTTGTGTCACCAACCAGGGAAGACATAATACTATATCACTATAAAGCCCTTCCAGGACATAGCAAGAAATAACCTCATTATTGAGGGCCCCCACCCGAAGATGTATGTCATGTACCATGTGTGTCAGGTTCCCCTGAGAAAGAGGAGCAGAGTCGATAGCAAATATGGGGACAGATCTAGGTAATGGACTAAAAGAAAAACCCAAAGTCCGAGCAAATTGGGCATCCACCAAATTGACCCCCACCCCACTGTCTAAGAAAAGAGAAATCTTCTCAGTTTTATTACCTGAAACTACCATAGCTGGCAAAACAAACTGAGACGTTTGTATGGAGGAAATGTATACACCCAGGTTGTCATCCTCCACACAACCTGGGGTCAGTAGTTTTCCGACGGTTGTTTCTTTTTCTTAGGTATATATGGATAAACCCCATGAAATTACCCCTCTGTCCACAGAAAAAACAAACCCCAGATTTACGATGAGCCCCAGGAGGACCAACCTGAAGAGTGGCTCCCCCTAGTTGCATAGGTTCCTGACAAGCTGACTCCTGCTGGAGAAAAGTCAGTGGGGGACAGGAACTCCTCAGCCTATCCCTGTCACGGCTGAGGATGGGGGAAATCCTCAGCCGTGTGTTGTTAGAGGATGTCCGGTCGCTGCTTGGCCAGGACCACAGTATTAGGGAGCAGGTCACCTCCTATTGCGTCCCTAACGCTGACCCTGTCTCCTGCCAGTATGAGCCGACCTTGATGGTAGGAGGGCTCATACGCCGGAACCTAAAGTCCCTACAAGCCCTCAAGTCGGCCCTGACCTAGGTGACAGAGTAGGACTACCCACTCCTCCAAGACAGGGAGGATCAGGAGTCCCAAAGGCCAAGCTGTAGAGAAAAGGGGAACACAAATGCAAACCAATGTATATGGCAGGTGCTGCACTAGTTCCAGCCACCTGCCACAGCCCTGCTGACTGGATCAGTGTGCAGGAAATCTGAAGTCCACAAATAGCAAACCGAAGTCAGCACAAACTCATCCACACACCGGAACCCAGATACATGGCAGCACAGAAATATACCAGAAAACATAAACCGAACATCACATAGACAAAGACAAACTGAACTTAAACATTATGACCACAGTGGTGGCTCTCACAGGCAGATCAAATACACAGGAGGCTGCTCCAGCTAGCAGGGCTGAAGCAACCTACTGAAGCCTGCAAGAGACTCAGGCTATATAGGCCAAAAAGCCACACCCACCGGTCAACCACACCCAGTGACATCACACACACTGGGAAGGAAGTTAACCCTTCCAGCACACAGAAGGGAAAACACACATATAAGGGGAAGTGCACACAAAACATAATACACCGTGCACACAAGACACACACCTAACAAAAAGGGAGTCAGGTGAGACCGCATGCCAGGGCAGCAAGCTGCCTAGCGACGCTCAGGCTGCTCTGCTGCAAAATACCACGCTAGTTGCCTGCAGCAACCACAAGTGAGGCCACACACCAGCGGCCCTCACCCATGGTTGAATACCCATAGAAAACCGCAGGCAACCACATGCGGTCAAGGAGTCACGGTCATGGGCATGGCCGTGACAATCCCTGAGGCGTCTATCAATTCTTATGGATAGCGACATGGTGGACTCAAGGAATATAGGAGTCTCATACAGCGCAAGCGCATCTTTCACCTTTTCTGACAGCCCTTGGCAAAAATGACTCCTGAGAGCCGGGTCATTCCACTTAGTATCCGAGACACGCCTTCGAAATTCAGAACAATAAACCTCTGCTGACTGATCTCCCTGCTGAAGCCGCCATAATTTAAACTCAGCTGGAGAGATTTGGTCAGGGTCATCGTATATGAGACACTTCAAGAGACAGACCTTGTAACTCCTTTGCCAAAGCAGCAATAGGATCTGTAGTGGATGTTAGGAAACAAAACATTGTATTTATTTATTATTCTTTTTCAAAATCAGGGCCAGATATAATATCACGTCTGGTATGGCAGATACCAGACGCGCGGCGCAGAGGGAAAGGAGACCAGGTGCCCTAGCACAAGGGAGAGGGAGGAGTGGTGACCCCTAACTCACCTAGCACTGGCACCTGGCTACCCTATCGTCCCTAGACGGGTTGCTCACCCGTACGCCGATCACATGCTTTGTCCCTGGCTTACCCTGAAAGAAGCCCTAGGTAGTGAGTAGCGCGGTGGGAGCACTAGTCCTCACCAGTGACACCTAGGGTAACAACAGGGAGTGGAGAAACAACACAAACACTACATATAACCCCGAAGGGAGACAACAAACAGTAGGAAACAGAATGGAGAGAACCGGAGATCCAACCGCACTGGTTCCAACAGCTCCAGCAGGCTCCACAGCAACAACACACGAGGTCAGAATAGATAACCTGGAAGGAAGGTCTATATCTGGCAACCAGGGAAGTAGGAAGAGAAAATATATAGTAGCTGGGAGTGGCTGACCCAGAACAGCTGAAAGGAAAACTACCGGTTCCTAGATAGGACAAAAAGGATTGCAAACCAAAACAGGAAAACCTGGACCGGAATCCATTCCCACAAATAGGTCATGGAGCGATCCTTTGAAATCGGGTGAGTAGCCACCCGCTGCGACCTTCTGACCCCAGACACCACAGGGTCAGCGATAGGTCGTGACACCTTCGTGACACTCCCATCTTGAGCTGAGTTTAAACCACTGTGCTGCACTCAAAATGACCGTGGAAGGTGTGAATATTTTGATAGGGAGTGTATACTTTCTGTGTCTTATTTTGCAGACTCCTTCGCTGCTTCCACTAACAGAAGCTCTTCTCCGCTGCTTGGCTCTCCGGTCTTCTCCAGCCGTATAGTCGGGGGCACTGATGCTGTGGATGGGGAGTGGCCCTGGCAGGTCAGCGTGACGAAATACTTCTATCATATATGTGGGGGAAGCCTCATCTCCAGGCAGTGGGTGCTCTCCACCGCACACTGCTTCCAAAAGTGAGTACAGACAGGGGCAGGGGCTATTATCTATTATCTATCAAATCAAATCAAATAAGCTATATTAGCAGTACTAAATACATTTTAGCATTGCCAAAGCAAGTGGGAAATGATTGTGTAGCGTTGGGGAATGGGGACAAATCCAGGGTGGGGATAAAGGAGTCCATAGTATATCAGGCTCCTCTCAGTCCATGGCAGGCAGTAATATATTGTGCTGCTGTGGCCGCTGTGTTCTCCTCTTCCCCCAGCAGTATGAAGAGTTCTCTCTTCCTCCTCCATGGAGGTGAAGTCTGGGCAGAGATCAGACAGTCTCCTGAAGTGAGTCTCCCTCACTGCTAAGTATTTGGGGCACCGCAGCAGGAAATGAGCCTCATCCTCCACGGTCTCCTGGTCGCACTGCTGGCACAGTCTGCTCTCCCTGGGCTTGTACCTCTGTCGGTGATGCCCGGATTCGATGAGCAGGCTGTGGGCGCTCAGTCTGCACCGGCTCAGGATCTGTAGCTCTCTTGGATTAGGGAGTTTCTCCAGATATGGGGCCAGTTTGTACTCCCTCTGCAGGCTCTGGTATACTGTCAGCTTCTGGGATGTTCTTATGTTGTTCCTCCAGACAATGATATTCTCCTCTTTGCCCTTGTGTATCATCCTCTGGATTTCCCCCTTTACCAGGCTATATTGGTTGGTGGCTCGGGCAGGCTGGGTTTGGGAGACTTGTTGCAGAGTGCTTTGTTTTTCTGGGGCTTCTTGATGTAGCAAGATGCATCTATCTACAATATCTATCTATCTATCTATTTATCTATCTATCTACCTATCTCATAGCTATATCTATCTACCTATCTATCTATAAATAGAAATTCCACGGCACTCCCACAGATTGCAGTTTAAAAAAAGTGTTCTTTAATCACCAACACGATGTTTCATTCCTCTCACTGGGACTTTTCTCAAGCAGTGATCATCAGTCCCAGTGAGAGGACTGAAACGTCAGTCTGTGGGAGTGCCGTGGAATTTCTATTTATACGTAATCTTTAGATATAGGATTGTTTCCATAGCCGCTGGCACACCATCTACCTTTTTTCTGCTGTGCCGATTTCATTTCTTTTTTGTATCTATCTATCTATCTATCTATCATCTATCTATTATCTATCTATTATCTATCTATTATCTATCTATATCTCCAAAACATGAGGCAGCACTCCAAAATGGTGAAATGGTGGTAACCCAATTTATTCCCAAGGCAACGTTTCAGCCCACACAATGAGGCCTTTGTCAAGCAAAATAATGGTGACACAAATGCATATAAATACCCTGACAACATAGTCACATGATTTAACCACATGACTTTAATTACCAAGTGATCATGTGATTCCTCTAATTTCATTTACAAATTGTGAGAATAAATATAAAATGTCATAATTATATTGTTCTAACCAACAATGAACATGTGTAAATTGCGTATACAAATCAATACATATAAGATCCATCATATGGTGATAAGGTGCTACGTGCTATAAAGAGTTAAAATCCTGTTCCAAAGGCCTAATCATACATAGACACAGCTGTGTCTCGTTACATGTACTTATTTAGGTTCTTTTGTTTCTTACATGTGACCAGCTTACCATTGGTGGTTCAGATGTCTGCATGGAGTCCTGGCGTCAGCCCAGAATCACTGCGCAGTCGCCAAATCAAACGGCCCAATCCACTATCCCCCGGCAGCGCAGAGCACGCCTCCCAGCGCGCATCCACTGGAGACGCGCAGAGAGGGGCGTGCCCCACACCTCAACGGGAGGAGGGAAGCAGGCAATGTGACCGTGCTGCAGCCAATGTGAAAACTGGGCGTGTCAGTCTCCATGGAAACTGAAATATTTTACAGGAAATATCTAAAAGGCTGATCAAGTGTCGGTAGCAACCCATTATAATCCATCGCGCATATCAGCGCAACTACAAAACCAAACCGTTTAATGCCAAGTGGCAATTAAAGTAGCGTAGAGCCACCCTGTCACTTATTCGCGCAACATGCCATCCAACCTTTTAGTGTCGGGTGGCGTGGTGTACCATTGCCTTCAGCGTACACACAGTAAGGGTCCATTTACACGTCCGTATGTGTTTTGCGGATCTCCAGAACACGGACACAGGCAATGTGCGTTCCGCATGTTGTGGACCGCGCATCAACGTCACACAATTGCAGACAAGAATAGGACATGTTCTATTTTGCAGATCTGGACAGCACATTCTGGCCCCATTGAAAATCAATGGGTCCGCACCTGTTCCGCAAAATTGTGGAACGGACACGGACCGAAATTTGCGTGTTAATGGACCCTTAATGATATAAACAAAGTATAGATTATGTTAACAACAATCGGAGAGGAGATACCTCCCCACTTTAAATTGCCTGTATGATAAGCTATCACCATTGGCAGCGCAGTGTGGATAAGGGGGAGACCCACTGTCCTGGACACCCCCTTTCCCCACCCTTATGTGCCCCAAGGCAGGATCATCTTAAATGTCCCACCCTGGGACCAACATTGCACCACCCACCGCGACAGCAAGGTCATCACAAAGGGGCATCCCATAGTCAAAACTAAAATAGCCTAAGTCTTATGAACGATAACATTGTTTATTGAATAGCAATAAATGAGTAAAACTCCATCGAAGACTTGATCAGTCAAAGTAGCTAAATTATCAAAGTGACTTCATCATATTGTAAAATAAAGAACCACAGCAGCTTCTCTGGATGCGTAAGACAAAGGACATCCAATCTATAAAGAATCGGTAGAGAAGAAGACAAAAAATGTCAGACTGTAATCCAAGTTGACACCATTACATTGTTTTACACCAACGTGGGATGAAAACAAAGATCCCACCACATTGGTCCGTAAAGAGATCGCCTATCTGTCAAATAAATCCCATCTAAATTCTGTATTGAGACCATGCGGTAATTTATATATCCATTGCAGCTCCCGTTGCTTGAGTAACAATTCCCTATCACCACCTCTCCTTAGGGGGGGGGGGGGGGGGGGAATATGATCAATTATCCTTTTCCCTATATCCCACATCAGAGAAATGTTTGGACACAGGGAGGTCTTCTCTCTTTTGGCGTATAGTGTATCTATGTTTATTGAGTCTCGACTTCAGATCCAGAGTGGTCTGTCCTACATATAGAAGATCACAAGGACATTGTAATAGGTAAATCACAAACGTAAGGAAATGACGTATATCATGTGATGTATTCCTCGGGGGATGAATACATTTTTCACTTTTCTCATATAAGTACAGTTTGCACAGCTCAAACCAGGAAAACAGCCTTTTCTTTTTGTACCAATTGTAAGGGATCGTCTCTTTTCAGGGGGTCACGCTCACAGATATCTCACCAGACAACGGATTTTCATGTCCAAACTGTGCATTTATTTTTACACTCTTCTCATAAAGGATAGTCCAGTTATACATCACTGGGTGGGGTGAGGTTCCCGCACCGCCAACACTTAAAACACAAATAAACTCCTGCCCGTCTAGGCGCTACCTAAACAAAATACGTCCCTATCTCACTCAAAAGCAGGAAGGCATTGACGACAGAGGGGACATCTTTCATGACCCGGTCCGGGCTACTCATTGCCATGAGTCTCTTGACTTCTGCCTCCACCTCAGCTTCATCAACTTGTTCAGAAGAAACTTCGTCCATCTTCTCCAACTCATAGACGTTCTTCCCGATGTCATCGTTTGAGCTCATGAGATTCTCCATCTCTGCTCTGGGTTGCTTGTTCAGCCTCTCACATTCACCTTGCTCCTCAAGCGCTTCTTCAATGGCTCTAACCAAGGAGAGGGCCTTGGTCTCCTTCACCAGAGCATCAGCCTCAGCTCGGTCACGTTTTTCGTCATATCGGGCCGAGCCGTACTTCTCTATATGAGACATAATTTGCCTCTGGTGGTCCAGGTCCACCATCAGATCATCCAATTCTCGCTGAAGTTTGTTCTTGGTTTTGCGCACAAACGTGAAGGAAGCGCCCGGCTCTTTGGCCTCCTTTTTAGCTGCTCCCCGCTTTGCTCTGCTGCAGCAGCAGATGTAGGAGTACCACCATTCTGTTTTGGACACCCTGTGGGGGTTCTACCCAGAGTCTCTTTAAAGGGAGTCTGTCACCACATTTTAGCATGTTAGACCGTTAAAATAGGGTTGTGTGATCCACCCAGAACATAAAAATGGTACCTTTGTGGTAGAAAACGGACTTTTCAATTTGCAGAAAACGAACTTATAAAATGATCTTCTGAGCCCTCTCAAGTGCCCAGGGCGGTCTCTCAATCCTCGGAGCCCCAGGCAGGCACCTCCTAAACGGCTCATAACCCCGCCCTCCGTGCGCCTCTGCCCGCCCGTTTACTCCCCTCCCCTGTCCCTTTCCACTGTGGCTGTGCGGTCCAAATCGTAGCGGGCGCATGCGCAGTAGGTATTGCGATGCCCTGACAGGAGCGGGCATCGCATTGCGCATGCGCCCGCTACGATTTGTACCGCACAGCCGCAGTGGAAAGGGACAGGGGAGGGGAGTAAACGGGCGGGCAGAGGCGCACGGAGGGCGGGGTTATGAGCCATTTAGGAGGTGCCTGCCTGGGGCTCCGAGGATTGAGAGACCGCCCTGGGCACTTGAGAGGGCTCAGAAGATAATCTTATAAGTTCGTTTTCTGCAAATTGAAAAGTCCGTTTTCTACCACAAAGGTACCGTTTTTATGTTCTGGGTGGATCACACAACCCTATTTTAACGGTCTAACATGCTAAAATGTGGTGACAGACTCCCTTTAAGCACATTGTCCATGTCTACCACAGTTTTCTGTGCTTCTTTGGAGCCTTTACTCTTCACCTGAATATCAGGCAGTAGATCCTTCAGCTCACTCATCTCTTTCTGATTGCAGCTGTACTGACTCGTCTGGTCATCTACCACTGCCTGGGTATAGGTCTCAGTCACTAGGCTGACGTCTCCCCACTTAACTCTCGTGACGTCAGGTATAACTGTTGTCTGGTCACTACTAGCAACTACTTTAATTTCCCAAGACCTTGACTGGGTAGCTTCTTTCTCTGAGTTGCTATCGGCTACGGCACATGTGTCACCTATATTACTTGTGTCAGTATCAGTTCTGACCTCTAGGGGCACCGATGCGCTAATCCCCACATTGGACACTTCCCCAGCAACCATCAAACCCCTGTGGGTACTGCATATCCACCTCTGGTACGTGTGGTACACACTCTGGGCTCACAACATTAACCAGCATTTTTGTATCACATACATTTTTACCAGGAGGGGGCACTTCTCTCCTGATCACATCCTGAAAGGGAAAAGTCATGTCAACATCATATACTTCACATGACCTCACATTTTCATTTTTCACTTCAACTACATCACTGTTTTCAATGGTCCTTTCCCTTACACGTTCACTTAAAGGGACAGGTACAAGTTCTGCAGGAGTTTTTGCACTCTCTGCAGAAGTGTCTCCATTACTCCACAACTCCCAAAACAAGGGGAAATCATGGCCCAAAACGACATCATGCGCAAGCTTGTTTGCAACCCCTAACTTATTAGTCCCAGTTCCCACTGGAGTCTCACACTCAATGAGAGCCAGTGGATAGTCCATACTATCCGCATGATTGTTCCGCACATAGTCCCCAGCAACCAAGCTGGCATGTACAAGGCTCACCTGGCACCCTGCGTCCAACAACGCCTGGACTGAACTGCCACTCACCACAATGATGCACATTTTCGGCGCAGTCTCTAGTCCCAGGGTCTCAACACCTCCTGGCCCAGCATATAGCAACTGCCGCCGGCTCACACCACAGTTCACGGTCTCTGAGGTACCAGGGCCCCGGTCAGTCACATGCCCAACCTTCAGAGCCGTGCTCACTGTCACGTGGTCTGCTACACCAGCAATTACAGGAACGATCTTACCCATTGTCGCCTCGGGTTCGTCCCTCTTACGTGCGATACGTCCATCTCCACAGTAGACATCATCCTTTTCCAGGATGTTGGGAACCTCCCATCTTGGATTCCTGGTCATAGGACAACCAGGTGTACACCTTCCCACTTGGCGACATCTCCAGCAGCTGCATGCTGTCGAGGTTGGTTGCTCTTAGCAACAGCATTACGGCATCTTCGCACATCCTCTCTAGGACTCGGTACACCTTGGCACTGCTCTCCATCTCACTCTCTTCCCGTCGGTTGCCCTTGGCATCCAACCGCATCCCGAGAACCTGCAGTTCTTGGCTCCTAGTCACGAGGTCACTGCCCAGTTCCTCCGCACAGCGGTTACCATTGGAAACGCCTTGGGTTAGGACGTCTCTTGGTTTGTCCAACCCGCACATGAGCTTTTCCTGCTCCTGTTGCCACATCATTTGCCTTTGGCTAGCCTTCAGATTGGCCCGTATCAGCTGCTTGGTGAAATCCCCCATCCACCCCATAGAAACAGTCCTCTAGTCCTCTCTAGCAACACAGCAAAAGGAAAAAAAATAATATTATTTTTGTTTTCAAACAGGTCAGTCTCTTTTCTGGGCTTCTGGCCCTTTAAATCCCTGCACCACAGCAAAAATAGTCTACAATAGCATGAGCAGCCCCTGCTCCACCGAATAAACAGGCTTCCGGCCCTTTAAACTCCAGCACAGCAGGATTCAGCAGCACCTGCTCTTTCTCTTGTTGTTGCCCCTAGCAACCGACCGTTGCCCTTCTCTCATGGACAACTTGCCCGCATCTGACACCATATGTAAGGGATCGTCTCTTTTCAGGGGGGTCACACTCACAGATATCTCACCAGACAACCGATTTTCATGTCCAAACTGTGCATTTATTTTGACACTCTTCTCATAAAGGATAGTCCAGTTATACATCACTGGGTGGGGTGAGGTTCCCGCACTGCCAACACTTAAAACACAAATAAACTCCTGCCCGTCTAAGCGCTACCTAAACACAATACGTCTCTATCTCACTCATAGAGCTCAGTTCACACATAAACAACATATGACTCGAGGCTTTCCTCAGCCACCATCAATACTGCAGCCTCCAGTACCTTTTGGGGGAGTGTGGCCCAGTAGTTCTCCAGACGCTGGGCGTGCAACCCTCGTTTTCTAGGTGTCGCTAGGTCCTCCAAACTTTAGGCTATTCAAAGCCTTGTGGCCCCTCAGTCCTCCTGACTGAGACCAGCTATCGTTCAGCTAAGCAACAATCAAAATAACCTTTCTCACACAAAATGGTAACGTTACTCTCTTCAGAGACAGGATTCGTTAATTCCTTTGCTTAGAACACAGAAGACTTAGAAAATAAGATTTTTCAATCTTTTAATAAAAGGTGACAGGAAAAACAGTGCATATATACATTTACAGAAAAATGACTATTTATGACTACATAATAATAATTCAAGGTAATAGTAATTCACGACAGTTAAAATAAAAGGGATAATGGATGAAACGTATACTTAAGTTCCTTTGTTTTAGTCCTTGAAGCCGTTGTGCAATCCGATTGGTATAATATCAGTGGACCCTGAGCACTGACATTGAGAATGCGATACAAATCCAGGTGTTAAGGCAAGGCTGGGTCCCATACAATGCCCTGACAGCATCTTATAATAGTTCTAAAACAGGAGATGCCAGCAGTTCTGCCCACCAATGGTACGAACATGTGGGCAGGATCGAGAAGGTGTCGGCAAGGTTTATGACCCAGCTAAGGTCAGCCCAGAATGTCCTTATTCTGGCTGAGCCCACAGTTCCTTGGAACTACTAAATACAGCTATGACATTCATGTATTAATGACCCTTAAGATCTAACAAGACCAAACTTGACTCTTCTGGGGCTTGTGGTTCTCCAGGACGGCTTAAAGCTGGCTTTTTAGCCTTCCAAGGGCACAAGAACATACTGTTTGATATCTCCGTGATCGCACTGGTCCACGGAGGTTAAATCTGGCCTTAACCAGTGCAGAATATGCCTACGCCCAGAGATATGAAAAATGACTATGTTTGAGTCCCTCAAAGGTCCAATAGGTCACTTTCCCATCTCTCTTTGGTCCCCTGGTGGGACTGTAGTCAGAATGTCCGGCTAATTTTATCCCAGGATCCAGTATTTTACGATGAGCCTAAGCAGGGGTGCTTTTGAAGCTCCCATCCTTATCTTTATGACGGGGAAGTGTCATTTTCAATTACTAGGACACAGCTCCAAGCAAGGGAATATTTCTCTTTTAAAGCAGAATAAAGGGGGCTTCTAGGCCTGTGAGTGTGTGTATTTAAAAAGGGGACTCTACTTGAGGCACCCTCGTCACAGAGTAGACACCTCAAAAACCAAGTAAGGTCTCTGGCTCCTCCTGCTTCCTCTTCTGGATTGACAGTGGCACCTGCCACCCCGCAAACAGAGGATTTGGCAGCAATGCCACCACCTCAGTCATCAAGCATCTCCACAATGTCCCAGGGAAGCGTTCAGCTGTCTATCTTCCACACACTGGAGCGAAAGAGGAAGTACTCCCCTACCCACCCGTGATCCCTGGCCCTGAATGCCAGCACTTCCAAATTCGTGGCCTTTGAAATGCTGTCAATCTGTCTGGTGGACACGGACAGTTTTAAGAATCTGATGGTGGTGGCTGTCCTACAGTACGTTGTGCCCAGCCGCCACTACTTTTCCAGGCGAGCCATCCCTTCCCTGCACAACCAAATGGGGGACCAAATCAGGTGTGCACTTTGCAACGCCATCTGTGGCAAAGTCCACATAACTACGGATACGTGGACCAGTAAGCACGGTCAGGGATGAGGCGGATAGCAGTTTGGCGCATGTCCTTCCACCACCGAGGATTGCAGGGCGTTTCTCTTTGCCTCCTGTTGCTTCCTCCTCCTACTCTGCTTCCTCATCCTCTAATGCCTCCTCATCCGGTCAGCGTAACACCTTCACCACCAACTTCAGCACAGCCAGGCATTTTTTTAAACTTATCTGTTTGGGGGACAAACCCCACACCGTGCAGGAGTTGTGGACGGGCATGGAACAACAAACCGATGAGTGGTTGCTGCCGGTGAGCCTCAAGCCTGGCCTGATGGTGTGCAATAATGGGCAAAATCTCGTAGCAGCTCTGGGACTAGTCGGTTTGAAGCACATCCCTTGCCTGGCGCATGTGCTGAATTGAATAACTTGTCCCACATTTCCGCTTGATCACATTTCAGTCCATTGACCTCCCTTGGATGTGGTATCCCTATCTCAGGCTCCCTCTCCGGCATGGAACCCTGATTCCCCGTTACTCGTGATCACCATGGTAGGCGCATAAAAGAACATCGAAGGTTGAGAGGGGAGATATCCGATTGGATCGTGGCCATCACGGGGACGTGCGATCAGGCAGACGTTTTCTAGAGTCAACAAAGCGGCAGCAGGGCCTCTCCTGTATAACATTATTTCCTAATCCAAAATACCGCAGTGACATTCCTTGTAATTTTTTATTACTCATTCCAATTACAGGGCATTTTAAGAGTCCTGTATTGTTATTTATCATCACTTCCTCCCCTAGTTGGGAGTGGGTAATTGACGCCCCCTCCTTTCATTCGATTCTTCCGCTTTAATTACTTGTCCCACATTTTCGCCTGATCACATTTCAGCCATTGACCTCCCTTGTATGTGATATCCCTTTCTCAGGCTCCCTCTCCGGCATGGAACTCTGATTCCCCGTTACCCGTGATCACCATGGTAGACGCATAAAAGAACATCAAAAGTTGATAAAGCAGATATCCAATTGGATCGTGGACGTCACGTGGACGTGCGACATGGTGGAGCAGTATGTGTGCACATGCCTACACCTACTGATTGATGGGTCTGCCCCCTTCAACTTCTGGGTCTCCAGATTGGGCACATGTCCTGAGCTTGCCCTTTACGCCTTGGAGGTGCTGGCCTGCTTTGCAGCCAGTGTATTGTCTGAACTTTTTTTAGCACGGCAGGGGGCGTCATCACAGACAAGCGCAGCCGCCTGTCCACAGACAATGTGGACAAGCTTGCATTCTTTAAAATGAACCAGGCAGGGATTCCACAGGACTTGTCTGTACATTGTGCAGAATAGACATGTATACCGGCCTCACCCAGCCATTGTTGTACTCCAGCGCACTTTCTCTTTGTTTTATTTTTTATATTTCCCAATGTTTTACCCAAATTTAAACAAAATAAATTTAAATAAAATAAAACACAAAAACAAAAAGCAGTGTAGGCTACCTTCTCGTCCTCCACCGTCGCTTCCTCCTACACCGCCACGTCCACCACCTCCTCAACCTCCTACTCCATATGGACCTCCTCCTCCTAGATCAAGATTATTTTATTTTTACGTATTTTATGTTATTTGAAGTAATTTCCCTATCCACATTTGTTTGCAGAGCACTTGCCATGCCATTAACCACATTTTGCTGCCTTTTGCAGCACTCTAGCCCTTTCCATGACTTTTTTAGAGCCATTTTAGTGCTCCAAAGTTCGGGTTCCCATTGACTTCAATGGGATTCGGGGTCAAGTTCGGGTACCGAACTCGAAATATTTTGCAAAGTTCGGCCGAAGCCGGCGAACCCGAGCATCCAGGTGTCCGCTCAACTCTACTAAGGAATTGAGATTAAAATCGGCAGTGTTTTAACAAACACTATAAACAAAGCACTAATTGCCTCTTTATCTGAATTGCAAGTAATGTTTTTTTTATGCTAACAATACTACTAATACTACTAACAATACCCTAATACAATAATAAAAAATAATGATAAAGCTGCATCAGGAGGAGACAAAAGCCGCAAAGGAGATAAGGGCGCAGGAAAGTCATATAATGAAGCTTCAGTAATAGATAATGGAGCAGCATCGGCATCTACAGAGGAAGGTGCAGCAGTTTGAGGAGCTGCACAAGAATGGGATGCAGGACTTGCTGGACCTCCATAAGCAACTAGAACAGTTACCTTAGAGACCTATTATTGTTGCTCTAAATTGTTAATAAATAGTTTTTTCGGTTAAAACATTTGCTTTCGTTTTTTGATATTGTTATGTTTATTATTAATTTTAACCTATAAGGTTGAAGTAAGGCCCCTTTAGTCCAGGTGCAAACTCATCAGGATCGGGATAGACAGCAGTAGCAGGTAAAGGTAATGGTGGAGTAAACGGCCTACACATACCTTAGCAGGATCAGGACTAGTGATGGACGAACATCGGCCGGGATGATTCTCGAAAGTGAACGCGCATTCGCAATCAAATGGGATCATTGGCAAAAGGGAAACTCAAAAATGTGCCCTGCTGGAGGCTAGAAAATTTTTATTTTAGGCCACGGGAGTGCGGGCCCCAAAAATTAGGCATTCACCTGACAGAAAAGAACTTGTGATTATGTGTCTCGAGGTACATTAGGCGGTCACTGGTTAAAAATTATACTGTAGGCCAGTACAGGCCCCAAAAATTAGGCATTCGCCTGACAGAAAATAACTGGTGACTATTTCGCTGAAGATACAAATTTTACTGTAGGCCAGTGGAGTACAGGCCCCCCAAAATACTCCCTTAATCAGTATTTTGTGGAAGCAGGTATATGGGACCCCTTAATCAGTATTTTGTAGAAGCAGATATATCGCACCCCTCAATCAGTATTTTGTAGAAGCAGATATATCGCACCCCTCAATCAGTATTTTGTAGAAGCAGATATATCGCACCCCTCAATCAGTAATTTGTAGAAGCAGATATATCGCACCCCTCAATCAGTATTTTGTAGAAGCAGATATATCGCACCCCTCAATCAGTATTTTGTAGAAGCAGATATATCGCACCCCTCAATCAGTATTTTGTGGAAGCAGGTATATAGAACCCCTCAATCAGTATTTTGTGGAAGCAGGTATATAGAACCCCTAAATCAGTATTTTGTAGAAACAGGTACCGTATTTTTCGCCCCAAAAGACGCACTTTCCCCCCCCCCCAAAAGTGGAGGAAAAGTGCCCCTGCATCTTATGGGGCGAATACTGGCAATTTACATCGCAGACTGCGAAGTATAAGTGAGGAGGGAGGAGGGTCTGTAGTAGGCGGGGAGAGCGGCGGGCAGTGCAGGCACTGTGCTCTGGCCCGCCGCTTAGTATGTACTGTATTATACCTAGTGTCAATCATAATATCTAAACTGCGCTCCCCCTGCTCCCCATCTGTACCGTATGACGTAGTGTGACATGTGTACTGGTAAGTACGGTACAGATAGAGAGCAGGGGGAGCGCAGTTTAGATATTATGATTAACGCTAGGTATAATACAGTACATTCTGAGTGACGGGCTAGAGTAAAAAAAAGTTTTCTGATTGTCCTAACATAATATTCAATAACCTTTCTATACAGTTTTGTCATGTAAAAACACATTTGCATAAACATGGGCTTATGGGAAAGACATGCAAATGAGCAGAATCTGCCTTGCTTTTCAGCTGAAAACCATTTGCTTGGAAAATTTGCGATCTACACTACTCATGAACAGCGCCATCTATTGGTTTCATAGTCTTATGACAATACTATTACTCTTGTCATAAGATTATGAAACCAATAGATGGCCCTGTTCATCTTGTTGGAGCGCTAGTAAGTGGAGCACACTGCTCAACAGAGTCCACACACCGTGTAGCACTCAGCCTATAATAGCCTGCACTAACACTGAGGTGTATATTGGATTGCTGCTATCATTCACACATCTTCTAGCACTTTATCTGCGGTAATATAAGCTTGATAGGGTGTATCTGAGGACTATTGCCCTGCTTGTAATGACTCATGAACAGCGCCATCTATTGGTTTCTTAGTCTTATGACAAGACTATGAATCCAATAGATGGCGCTGTTCCTGAGTAGTGTAGATCGTGAATATTCTAATCGCGAATTTTTATTGTGAATTTCCCATGCAAAAGGCTACACTAATAGTCTTGTCAGAAGACTATGAAACCAATAGATGGCGCTGTTCATGAGTAGTGTAGATCGCAAATTTTCCATGAAAATGTTTTTTCAGCTGAAAAACAAGGCAGATTCTGCTCATTTGCATGTCTTTCCTATATGGCCATGTTTATGCAAATTAGTTTTTACATGAAAAAACTGTAAAGGTTATTGAATATTATGTTAGGATGTTGTGCCTTTTCATAGGTAAATGCATTGATATCCAATTATTTTAGTCAAGATGGATGTTCATTTCCTTTAAGAGCCATGCTCGACTATAGTTACAATTTTGTATGTCTTGAGTAGGCCAAAGTAAGGTCGTACAAAGGTTTCTGCTCTTTAGTGTTATTCTTCTCATGAATGTACCAGTCTCAGAAGAGGCCTCCTTGTCTACTTTTAAATTTATGATGGGAGATAAAGATAAGCTCTATGCAGCTGGTGATAATTACCTATACAATTAGGTATTTATTAATGAAGCAAAATATATAATATGTATGTATTCATTTAATGAGCCTTTGTCCTTAGCATAGGACAATCAGTAGAACATATAATATATATTATATTATACTGTTATAAGTTATGAAGACAACATGTATCCAGTATATTATATATATTTCTCATTAGGAGAATCTTTGTCTCTAAGGCTACAGAATCCGCACTGAAATCCGCAGGTGTTCACAGGCAAATCCGTGCGGTCAATCCGCATTAATTGGTGCGGATTTGCATGCGGATTTGCGTGCGGATTCGGTGCGGATTTTCCGCATGCGGATTTCACTAAGTGAATTAAGAAAATCCGGTCAGGAAAAAAAAAATTAATTGACATGTCGCGGATTTTAAAATCCGCACCGCAGGTCAAAATTCGCTCGGAAAAAATCCGCATCGTGTGCATTGAGAATTTCAAATTCTCATAGAATACAATGTACATGACCTACGGTGCGGATTTTCCGCACGCAAATCCGCGCGTAAAATCCGCACGCAATCCTGATCGTGTGCAGGGGGCCTAAAAGAGTATCTGTGAAGATGTGTGTTTTGTAACAATTATTCACCTCTTTGGTATGACAGGAGGTACTGATATCTCTGTGAGAAAACAAGGCCATTGAAGTTATTTATGTTATTTATGATACACAAATCAACAGTGTGAGAAACATTCAGAGAGACGCCTAGAGGTCTGTCTTTAATTGCTACAAGTGTCAGAATTAATCCCTATAGCTTTGATCTAAAGCTTTTAAGGTCAAAATGTATAATACGTTTTATTCAGACTTACATAAGTTAACCCTTTATACAATGATGCAAATAGCTTACACAACAGTGCCACCTAGGTATGAGTAGGTGACATTACAACAGTAGCAAAAGTGCATTCTGGGTAAGGTTACGATGTCACATTTTTATCAATGGTCACGCCCATCTGACAATGATTGGAAAGTTCCAAACTAGGATGGTGTGTCTAACTGATAAGTTTGTGATCATAAACCATACACAGGGGGGAGACAAGACACACAAGAAAGAGAGGAAAGAGAAGTTAAGCTCTCTAGAGGGGTCTATCAAGATGAAAGCCATGGTAAGATGCATTATGATAGACCACCCAGCTTTCCTAGAAGCAGAAGTGAGATTTCTACTAGGACTTGGTAAGAGACACAGAAAATGATATTTCATTTTATTAAGACTAATTTGACAGTGTGGGTGAAATTATACCATCTAGATTGGCGAAAAAATAAATGCATTAATTAATTGATCATCTCCATATTGAGATGTAGTCTTAGGATATTGTGAGACTTCATTCTACCTGCAGAAGAATCAAGACTCATAATCTAGCAAAGCATTAAATGATTGCTTTTATATATATACAGTTGCAAGAAAAAGTATGTGAACCCTTTGGAATGATATGGATTTCTGCACAAATTGGTCATAAAATGTGATCTGATCTTCATCTAAGTCACAACAATAGACAATCACAGTCTGCTTAACCTAATAACACACAAAGAGTTAAATGTTACCATGTTTTTATTGAACACACCAGTGTAAACATTCACAGTGCAGGTGGAGAAAGTATGTGAACCCTTGGATTTAATAACTTGTTGAACCTCCTTTGGCAGCAATAACTTCCACCAAACGTTCCCTGTAGTTGCAGATCAGACGGGCACAACGGTCAGGAGTAATTCTTGACCTATTCCTCTTTACAGAATGTTTCAGTTCAGCAATATTCTTGGGATGTCTGGTGTGAATCGCTTTCTTGAGGTCCTGCCGCAGCATCTCAATCGGGTTGAGGTCAGGACTCTGACTGGGCCACTCCAGAAGGCACATTTTCTTCTGTTTAAGCCTTTCTGTTGTTAATTTACTTCTATCCTTAGGGTCATTGTCCTGTTGCAGCACCCATCTTCTGTTGAGCTTCAGCTGGTGGACAGATGGCCTTAAGTTCTCCTGCAAAATGTCTTGATAAACTTGGGAATTCACTTTTCCTTCGATGATAGCAATCCGTCCAGGCCCTGACGCAGCAGAGCAGCCCCAAACCATGATGCCCCCACCACCATACTTCACAGTTGGGATGAGGTTTTGATGTTGGTGTGCGGTGCCTCTTTTTCTTCACACATAGTGTTGTGTGCTTCTTCCAAACAACTCCACTTTGGTGTCATCTATCCACAGAATATTTTGCCAGTACTGCTGTGGAACATCCAGGTGCTCTTGTGCAAACTGTAAATGTGCAGTAATGTTTTTTTTTTTTTGACAGCAGTGGCTTCCTCTGTGGTATCCTCCCATGAAATCCATTCTTGTTTAGTGTTTTACAGCATCGTAGATTCGCTAACAGGGATGTTAGCATATGCCAGAGACTTCTGTAAGTCTTTAGCTGACACTCTAGGATTCTTCTTCACCTCATTGAGCAGTCTGCGCTGTGCTCTTGCAGTCATCTTTACAGGACGGCCGCTCCTAGGGAGAGTAGCAGCAGTGCTGAACTGTCTCCATTTATAGACCATTTGTCTTACCGTGGACTGATGAACAGCAAGGCTTTTGGAGATACTTTTATAACCCTTTCCAGCTTTATGCAAGTCAACAATTCTTAATCGTAGGTCTTCTAAGAGCTCTTTTGTGCGAGGCATCATTCACATCAGGCAATGCTTCTTGTGAAAAGAAAACCCAGAACTGGTGTGTGTTTTTATAGGGCAGGGCAGCTGTAACCAACACCTCCAATCTCATCTCATTGATTGGACTCCAGTTGGCTGACGCCTCACTCCAATTAGCTCTTGGAGATGTCATTAGTCTAGGGGTTCACATACTTTTTCCACCTGCACTGTGAATGTTTACATGGTGTGTTCAATAAAAACATGGTAACATTTAACTCTTTGTGTGTTATTAGTGGAGCAGACTGTGATTGTCTATTGTTGTGACTAAGATGAAGATCAGATCATATTTTATGACCAATTTGTGCAGAAATCCATATCATTCCAAAGGGTTCACATACTTTTTCTTGCAACTGTATATTGATAGAACATTCTTCGCCAAGCTAAATGATGGATTCCCACAGGAAAGACTTGTTTCAAGTCCTTCCCATTTAAGATATGGTCTAGGAAAGATCCTAGATCCCTGTTATTTGGTAGAGCACACAAGCATACTGATGTATTTGGCCAGAGCACACGGGCCCTTTGGTGCTCGATCAACATTAGATGCTAATAATTTCATTACATTTTACCTCTAGAGTTGAGCGAACCCAAACTGTAAAGTTCGGGTTCATACCGAACTTTAGGATATTTGGCACCCGGACCCGAACCAGAACATTTACGTAAAAATTTGGGTTCGGTGTTCGGCGATTTTTATGGCGCTTTTTGAAAGGCTGCACAGCAGCCAATCAACAAGCGTCATACTACTTGCCCCAAAAGGCCATCAGAGCCATGCCTACTATTGGCATGGCTGTGATTGGCCAACTGCAGCATGTGACCCAGGCTCTATTTAAGCTGGAGTCACGTAGCGCCGCCGGTCACTCTGCTCTGATCAGTGTAGGGAGAGGCTGCAGCTGCTGTGAGGGAGAGATCAGGGAGAAATCTTATCAAGAACAGTTTTTTGTACTCAGCGATCTACAGAAAAAGTGTTTTGTGGGTGCAGTGCACTATTTTTTTAAGCCTGAGCTAAGCCAACTACTGCTGAAAACGAACTTTTTTTTCTTCAGTTTCAATATCAATACATACTCGGCAGCCATTTTATGCAACGATAGTGCACCAGCACAGGCTATCTGCAAGTACAGAAATATGCAGCTTTGGCATACTGGGGTGAAAAAACCCTCTAATGTACTGCACATCTGGTATTAGACAAGCATAAGTGACTGTCACATTTAGGCCAGAAATACGGCTTTTAGGATACTGTGGTGAAAAATCCCTCTGATATACTGCACATCTGGGATTACACGTGCATAGGTGACTGTCACATTTAGGCCACAAATACCGCTGTCATATAGAGTAAAAAAATTTTTTTAGTGCAATACCCTACATCAGGGTTTTTATTGGCGGATAATTATTTTTAACAGACTTAACCACTTTTTACTTTGCTTTGTAAATGCTAACTATGAGGCAAACATCTAATAAGGGACGCGGTCATGGTCGTGGTGGTGGTGTTGGTGGAGCCTCTGGTGCAGGGAGAGGACGTGGCCGCTCTACCACAGCTACACGTCCTACTGAACCAACTACCTCAGGTCCCAGTAGCCGCCAGAATCTACAGCGATATTTGGTCGGGCTTAATGCCGTTCTAAGGATGGTAAGGCCTGAGCAAGTACAGGCGCTAGTCAATTGGGTGCCCGACAGTGGATCCAGCACGTTCACATTATTTCCCACCCAGTCTTCTGCAGAAAGCGCACAGGTGGCGCCTGAAACCCAACCCCATCAGTCTGTCACATCACCCCCGTGCATATCGGGGAACCTGTCTGAGCCTCAAGTTATGCAGCAGTCTCTTATGCTGTTTGAAGACTCCGCTGGCAGGGTTTCCCAAGGGCATTCACCCAGCCCTTCCCCAGCGGTGGAAGACATAGAATGCACTGACGCACAACCACTTATGTTTCCTGATGAGGACATGGGAATACCACCTCAGCATGTCTCTGATGATGAAACACAGGTGCCAACTGCTGCGTCTTTCTGCAGTGTGCAGACCGAAAAGGAGGTCAGGGAGGAAGACTGGGTGGAAGACGATTTAGGGGACGATGAGGTCCTAGACCCCACATGGAATGAAGGTCGTGCCACTGACTTTCAGAGTTCGGATGAAGAGGCAGTGGTGAGACCGAGCCAACAGCGTAGCAAAAGCCATCAGTGGAATGGAGACTGAACTGATGCAAACTGAGGCATTCTGAGTCGATCCTTTACCATTCAGAATGCATTATGGCAAAACTGATCCTTTTTGGACCCCTTGTGAGAGCCCTGAAAGGATCTCACAATGGAAAACAAAAACATGAGTGTGAAAGTAGACTTAGGCCTCATGCACACGACCGTTGTGTGCATCCGTGTCGGTTGTGCCATTTTTCCTGATTTTCTGCGAACCCATTGACTTTCAATGGGTCCATTGAAAACTCAGGAAAATTCACCGTTGTTTATCCGCGTCCGTGATCCGTGTTTCCTGTCCGTCAAAAAAATATGACCTGTCCTATTTTTTTGACGGACAACGGTTCATGGACCCATTCAAGTCAATGGGTCCGTGAAAAAACACGGATGCACACAAGATTGGCATCCGCGTCCGTGATCCGTGGCCGTAGGCTACTTTCATACAGACGGATCCGAAGATCCGTCTGCATAAAAGCTTTTTCAGAGCTGAGTTTTCACTTCGTGAAAAACTCAGATCCGACAGTATATTCTAACACAGAGGCGTTCCCATGGTGATGGGGACGCTTCAAATTAGAATATACTACGAACTGTGTACATGACTGCCCCCTGCTGCCTGGCAGCACCCGATCTCTTACAGGGGGCTGTGATCCGCACAATTAACCCCTCAGGTGTCGCACTTGAGGGGTTAATTGTGCGTATCACGGCCCCCTGTAAGAGATCAGGTGCTGCTAGGCAGGGCAGACCCCCTCCCTCCCCTGTATTTAACTCATTGGTGGCCAGTGCGGCCCCCCTGTGGCATTGCCTATAGCACAGACCTGTCACTTACCAGTAGGAGGAGCGCCCGCCCGGTCACAGACAGCGCAACAGGTAAGTATGATGGTTCTACAATTGCAAAGTAACCATGGAAGCCAGGACTGCAGTAGCGTCCTGGTTTCCATGGTAACCGATCGGAGCCCCAGCGATTAAACTGGGACTCCGATCGGAACTCTCCGCTGCCACCAATGATGGGGGGGGGATTTTAATTAGGGGGGGGGCCGCACTGGCCACCAATGAGTTAAATACAGGGGAGGGAGGGAGGGGGCCGCACTGGCCACCAATGAGTTAAATACAGGGGAGGGAGGGGGGCCACACTGGCCACCAATGAGTTAAATACAGGGAAGGGAGGGGGACTGCCCCCTGCTGCCTAGCAGCACCTGATCTCTTACAGGGGGTTATGATACGCACAATTAACCCCTCAGGTGCGGCACGTGAGGGGTTAATTGTGCTGATCACGGCCCCCTGTAAGAGATCGGGTGCTGCCAGGCAGCAGGGGGCAGTCATGTACACAGTTCTTAGTATATTCTAACTTGAAGCGTCCCCGACGCCTCTGTGTTAGAATATACCGTCGGATCTGTAGTTTTGACTATCTAACTCAAATCCGATGGTATATTCTAACATAGAGGCGTTCCCATGGTGATGGGGACGCTTCAAGTTAAAATATACCATCGGATTGGAGCAAACTCCGATCCTATGGTATATTAATAGGGACTCCTGAATTTACATTAAAAGTCAATGGGGGACGGATCCGTTTGCAATTGCACCATATTGTGTCAACGTCAAACGGATCCGTCCCCTTTGACTTGCATTGTAAGTCAGGACGGATCCGTTTGGCTCCGCACGTCCAGGCGGACACCAAATAGACTTTTTCCTTCATGTCCGTGGATCCTCCAAAAATCAAGGAAGACCCACGGAAGAAAAAAACTGACACGGATCACGGAACTACGGAACCCGTTTTTGCGGACCCCCCAAAAGAACTGTTGTGTGCATGAGGCCTTATACTGATGCACAGCAAATCTACAGCTAATAGAAGGGATTATTAAGCATGTTTTTGGTCACATGCATTAAGAGATTTTTTTTTTCTCCACTATTTTATTGGCTCTGCCCCCATTTCTTAATTTTGTTCCACTAAGGAGCCATTGCACTTAAGGGGTGTGCATGGGTTTTTTGGGCTTTACTGAAGGCTGCTGTATGCTTTTATTTTTATTTAACAGAAAGTATTAGTTAATCTTGGTGCACTGCACAGTGATGCAGACGGCGATAAATTACACCTGTAATTCTGACGGCACCGTCCTAGAGAACGGATTAACTATGAATTTGGGTTGACTAGAACGAAATGCACACAGCGATACACTCTCCCTTCAATCTGTCTGCAGTTTAACTTCCAAGCCTTCACACTGAGATTGGGCCACCAAGTGGGATGAATTTGATTGGGCACAGTGGCCTGAGTATAGCTGATTTATTGCGAATTGTGACAGACTGAACCGTCACTGGGGCTGCTGGAGAAGCCTGAGGGCCAGCCTCCTTCCTACAGACTATGGACCGAGAACTATGGAGACCCCCTCAGACCTTTTGGGGTTACAAGGAACTATGAATCCTGATTTACAGTACAGACCAAAGGTTTGGACACACCTTCTCATTCAAAGAGTTTTCTTTATTTTCATGACTATGACAATTGTAGATTCACACTGAAGGCATCAAAACTATGAATTATCACATGTGGAATTATATACATAACAAAAAAGTGTGAAACAACTGAAAATATGTCATATTCTAGGTTCTTCAAAGTAGCCACCTTTTGCTTTGATTACTGCTTTGCACACTCTTGGCATTCTCTTGCTGAGCTTCCAGAGGTAGTCACCTGAAATGGTCTTCACTTCACAGGTGTGCCCTGTCAGGTTTAATAAGTGGGATTTCTTGCCTTATAAATGGGGTTGGGACCATCAGTTGCGTTGTGGAGAAGTCAGGTGGATACACAGCTGATAGTCCTACTGAATAGACTGTTAGAATTTGTATTAGGGCAAGAAAAAAGCAGCTAAGTAAAGAAAAACGAGTGGTCGTCATTACTTTAAGAAATGAAGGTCAGTCAGTCCGAAAAATTGGGAAAACTTTGAAAGTGTCCCCAAGTGCAGTCACAAAAACCATCAAGCGCTACAAAGAAACTGTCTCACATGCGGACCGCCCCAGGAAAGGAAGACCAAGAGTCACCTCTGCTGCGGAGGAGAAGTTCATCCGAGTCACCAGCCTCAGAAATCGCAGGTTAACAGCAGCTCAGATTAGAGACCAGGTCAATGCCACACAGAGTTCTAGCAGCAGACACATCTCTAGAACAACTGTTAAGAGGAGACTGTGTGAATCAGGCCTTCATGGTAGAATATCTGCTAGGACACCACTGCTAAGGACAGGCAACAAGCAGAACAGACTTGTTTGGGCCTAAAGAACACAAGGAATGGACATTAGACCAGTGGAAATCTGTGCTTTGGTCTGATGAGTCAAAATTTGAGATCTTTGGTTCCAACCACCGTGTCTTTGTGCGACACAGAAAAGGTGAACGGATGGACTCTACATGCCTGGTTCCCACCGTGAAGCATGGAGGAGGAGGTGTGATGGTGTGGGGGGGCTTTGCTGGTGACACTGTTGGGGATTTATTCAAAATTGAAGGCATACTGAACCAGCATGGCTAACACAGCATCTGCCAGCGGCATGCTATTCCATCCGGTTTGCGTTTAGTTGGACCATCATTTATTAATTTTTCAACAGGACAATGACCCCAAACACACCTCCAGGCTGTGTAAGGGCTATTTGACCATGAAGGAGAGTGATTGGGTGCTGCGCCAGATGACCTGGCCTCCACAGTCACCGGACCTGAACCCAATCGAGATGGTTTGGGGTGAGCTGGACCGCAGAGTGAAGGCAAAAGGGCCAACAAGTGCTAAGCATCTCTGGGAACTCCTTCAAGACTGTTGGAAGACCATTCAGGTGACTACCTCTTGAAGCTCATCAAGAGAATGCCAAGAGTGTGCAAAGCGCAGTAGCAGTGGCTACTTTGAAGAACATAGAATGTGACATATTTTCAGTTGTTTCACACTTTTTTGTTATGTATATAATTCCACATGTGTTAATTCATAGTTTTGATACCTTCAGTGTGAATCTACAATTTTCATAGTCATGAAAATAAAGAAAACTCTTTGAATGAGAAGGTGTGTCCAAACTTTTGGTCTGTACTGTATGTGTGTAATTTATATGCCACATATTTCCTATTGCCGATTAAAAAGGCATGGTGTGGATTCAGCAACACAAAAAGGGTTAACTCTGCACTGAGATTCCCACTGATTGTGTTAGTGATGGGATTAAGATAGTTGATTATAATAGCAGCAGACTCCTATGATACACTCAGGAGATAATCCCATCACATGTGTCTCCTCTTTCCATTCATTCATTATGGAGGGGGTGATGATATCCGTTTGCATGTTCATTGTTGATTACGTCAAAGACAATGCCAGTGTGTTTGTTAATTGCGTCACAGACAATGCCATTGTGTTTGTTGAGTAGGGTTAGTTTCGTGTTTAAACTGTACAGGATTGGCTGCTATGTCATGTCCTCAGTATGTCATGTGTATCTAAGTCAATGCTGTATGTTCAATAAAGAGTTCCTGTTTTACCCTTCATCATGTTGAGGCTGGTGTTCGGGTAACTGATTGACACTCGGGATTGCTATACGCTGAAGATTTGCTATACTCCCCAGGTTATGACTCCTAGCTCTTGTAAGAGCTTGCTCCAGTTACTTGTTCCTGCATCGCTCTTTGAAGGAAGAGAGGTTCACCCCCTGGAGCCTTGTCGTAGATCCAGGGTGGTTAGGAGACGGCGAGACCTCAACCAAGCTTCGGTGTCACGGCCTATGGTTTGCTTATTGACACTTTCCTTCACTTGGTTGCCCATGACTACGTTTGGTGTTGTGTGCATGTGGTGGCGGTGTCTCGGCCTTCTGGCTGATCCCCAGGACATGGTTGCTACGCATGCCATAGCCTGCGGTAACAGGTGGAATGTGATCTTTATGTGTGTACTTCCCTTTTAAGTGGCCGTCTTCCCTTGCCTTGTGTTGGAAGGGTTAACTTCCTTCCTAGTGTGTGTGCACTGGGTGTGTCTGTGTGTGGGTGTGGCTACATGGGCTATTTAGCCTCTGCTGTGATCAGTAGTCTGAGGGGTGCTTCAGCCATGGCTAGCTGGAGTCATCCTCCTGTGATTTACCATCTGCCAGTGGGGGCCACCCTTGTGGTCATAGGTTCATGTATGGTGTTATGAAGATGTTTCTTTGGTCTCTTTATTTATTGCAGCTTATGGTTTCCTGGGTTCCTGTGTGATGTGTGGTGTGTGCTGTGTCCTTTGTGTTGTTGTGGACAGCAGCACTTGTACATGGGTTCCAGGCTGTGTGTCTGTGGCAGGTAGGTGTGGTACTAGTTTCACTTACCTGCCATTGTCATATGTCTGCTTATGTTTCCTCTTTCTTTATAGCTTGGCCAGTGAGACTCCTGTTCGTCCGTATCTAGGAGGAACAGGTAGTCTTACCCAGCGCCGCGTCCAGGGCCACCCTGAGGGCTAGTAGGAATATTAGGTTCCGGAGTATGATCCCTCCTACCATCAGGGTCGCTCATATGGCTAGGAGACAGGGTCAGAATTAGGGATTGATAGGAGGTGACCTGCTCCCTGATTCCTGTCCTGGCCTTGCATCGACCATCCATCTTCTGGCATCGCACAGCTGAGGGTTTTCCCCATCCTCAGCCGTGACAGTATGACCACAATGGTTCCTCGCATGGCGCACACCTTCGAAAGAGGGTGCTGTATGTACCGTCATCTGCTGATGGGGTGCATGCGCGTTCTCCGGAGGGAGAGCGTTATGGGGGTTTCACCGTTTACGGCGCGGTGAGTGGCTTTTCCCTGCCATTCCTTTCTCACCATTGTCCGTGTTGGTGTCCCCTTGTTTGTCATTCCCCTCCCCCCCCCATTGTTTTTGTGTCTCACCAACTTTCCCCTTTTGTTGTTAGGAGGGGCTTTGAGGGGTGGGAGTTCACCACCTTCGGAAGAGGGCACAGCATGTGGTGCCTGACGCTTTCTGGCACACATGCGTATCCTCCGGAGGGAGGGTGAAAGGGGATCCCTATTACTATGCAGTTCTCTGTAACGGTTGTTGCACTTGGTGTGAACTGGCATTTGTGTTTGGGTCTCCCCTCGTCCACATCTCAGTGGTTCTCTACTTTTTGTCGGTGTGGCTGGCTGCAATCCTCGTTGGACCGGCTTTAGTGTGTGCTGGCAGAGGATGCATGCTGGCAGCGACTTTGTGGGAACCGTGTGCTGAGAGTGGATGCAGTGTTCAGTGCGGTCTCTCCGGGCTGTTTCTTTGCTGGTCTCCGGTTCCTGTGTGTTGCTCGGGAGCCTGGCAGTCAGCTCCTGGTTCCTGTGTGTTGTTCCAGGGGCCGGCAGCAGTCCTGGAGAGACACGCATTTTGACACTGATTCTGCTATCGTTTCCCTTCTCCCTTCCCTGTTTGGGGTCCCACACTGGTTTTCCCTTTTGTGTTGGTGAGGGGGCTTTGAGGGGTGAGAGTGTCACGGCCTATGGTGTGCTTAGTGATACTTTCCTTCACTTGGTTGCCCGTGACTACGTTTGGTGTTGTGTGCATGTGGTGGCGGTGTCTCGGCCTTCTGGCTGATCCCCAGGACATGGTTGCCACGCATGCCGTAGCCCGCGGTAACAGGTGGAATGTGATCTTTATTTGTGTACTTCCCCTTTAAGTGGCCGTCTTGCCTTGCCTTGTGTTGGAAGGGTTAACTTCCTTCCTAGTGTGTGTGCACTGGGTGTGTCTGTGTGTGGGTGTGGCTACATGGGCTATTTAGCCTCTGCTGTGATCAGTAGTCTGAGGGGTGCTTCAGCCATGGCTAGCTGGAGTCATCCTCCTGTGATTTACCATCCGTATCTAGGAGGAACAGGTAGTCTTACCCAGCGCCGAGTCCAGGGCCACCCTGAGGGCTAGTAGGAATATTAGGTTCCGGAGTATGAGCCCTCCTACCATCAGGGTCGGCTCATATGGCTAGGAGACAGGGTCAGAATTAGGGATTGATAGGAGGTGACCTGCTCCCTGATTCCTGTCCTGGCCTTGCATCGACCATCCATCTTCTGGCATCGCACGGCTGAGGGTTTTCCCCATCCTCAGCCATGACATTCAGCGGTTCATGGGGTCTGCAGTGTTTACGTTGAGTGGAGTGCTTGGAGTACTCAGGAAGCGCTAGGAGCATCCATCGACGGAGGTACCCGGTCGGGGTGCCAGGAGTTCTGTTACACGAATCATGACAAATTAATTTGTAACAAATACATTTTCTTGTCAAAGTTCAGTGAATCGACCAAATAAATTTTTCTAAACTTCGTTTATCACTAGAGAGAACCCAAGAGGGCCATGTCCGTCTACCATACTAAGCCATGTACTGTAGGTGGTTTGTTCAGATGATTGAACTATGTGAGGTCTGAAGACCATAGATTCAGATATTGTAATTATATGGTTTGTCATATAGAAGTGATCAGCATTCCCATCTCACCTATAGATAACAGACACTTCTATATCATTTCTTCATTCCACAGAAATTCTCAATTGAATTCTTATTATTTGCGATTGGGTGCATACAAACTGGGATCTTACACCAATGATCATGAAGTTATGGTCTCTCTGAAGGAAATTATCACTCACCCCCAGTACACCGGTGAAGTGGCCAGCAGAGGGGACATTGCTCTGCTGAAGCTCTCAAGCCCGGTCATCTACACCAAGTACATCATGCCCATCTCTCTGCCAGCTTCCTCCGTCACCTTCCCCTGTGGCATGGAATGCTGGGTAACCGGCTGGGGAAACATTGCATCAGGAGGTGAGGAACACTTGATATTCGATGAACACTTGATATTAGATTAAAAGGACTTCTGCCAGTGATACATATTGATATGCAGCTCCCTATCTGTACCTACATCATTTATATGAATAGACAGGGAGGCAGCACTATCTATACCTACATCATTTATATGAATAGACAGCGAGGCAGTACTATCTGTACCTACATCATTTATAAGAATAGACAGCGAGGCAGTACTATCTGTACCTACATCATTTATAAGAATAGACAGCGAGGCAGTACTATCTGTACCTACATCATTTATATGAATAGACAGGGAGGCAGTACTATCTGTACCTACATCATTTACATGGAGAGACAGGGAGGCGGTGCTATCTGTACCTACGGATGGAGTAGAGTTAACACTCCTGTTTTCTGAGATTTCTGTGTTATCTAATCTAAGCAAACGCTTTTGTCTCAAGATAACGTGATGAGTAAAGAAATTTGAGTTAAGAGCTGGAGTGCTAACCCTGCTACATCTGTACATAATTTATATGGATAAACAGGGAGGCAGTACTATCTGTACCTACATCATTTACATGGATAGACAGGAAGGCAGTACTATCTGTACCTACATCATTTACATGAATAGACAGCGAGACAGTACTATCTGTACCTACATCATTTACATGGATAGACAGCGAGGCAGCACTATCTGTACCTACATCATTTACATGGATAGACAGCGAGGCAGTACTATCTGTACCTACATCATTTACATGGATAGACATGGAGGCAGCACTATCTGTACCTACATCATTTACATGGATAGATAGCGAGGCAGTACTATCTGTACCTACATAATTTACATGGAGAGCCAGCGAGGCAGTACTATCTGTACCTACATCATTTACATGGAGAGACAGCGAGGTAGTACTATCTGTACCTACATCATTTACATGGATAGACAGGGAGGCAGTACTATCTGTACCTACATTATTTACAGGGAGAGACAGAGAGGCAGTACTATCTGTACCTACATAATTTACATGGAGAGACAGAGAGGCAGTGTTATCTGTACCTACATCATTTACATGGATAGACAGCGAGGCAGTACTATCTGTACCTACTTCATTTACATGGATAGACAGCGAGGCAGTACTATCTGTACCTACATAATTTACATGGATAGACATGGAGGCAGTACTATCTGTACCTACATCATTTACATGGATAGACAGGGAGGCAGTACTATCTGTACCTACATCATTTACATGAATAGACAGCGAGGCAGTACTATCTGTACCTACATAATTTACATGTATAGACATGGAGGCAGTACTATCTGTACCTACATCATTTACATGGATAGACAGGGAGGCAGTACTATCTGTACCTACATCATTTACATGGATAGACAGGGAGGCCGTACTATCTGTATCTACATCATTTACATGGATAGACAGGGGGGCAGTACTATCTGTACCTACATCATTTACATGGATAGACAGGGAGGCCGTACTATCTGTACCTACATCATTTACATGGATAGACAGGGGGGCAGTACTATCTGTACCTACATCATTTACATGGATAGACAGGGAGGCAGTACTATCTGTACCTACATCATTTACATGGATAGACAGGGGGGCAGTACTATCTGTACCTACATCATTTACATGGATAGACAGGGGGGCAGTACTATTTGCACGTATTTACATGGATAGACAGGGAGGCAGTACTATCTGTACCTAAATCATTTACATGAAGAAAGTGGAGGCAGTGTTATATGTGCTTTCACCATTTAAAAGGAGAGGCAGTATTATATAGAATACATTAGAGAAAAAAATAACATTACCAATTTATTAATATATAAGCATTTCCATAAAGATAACTTACACATTTTTTTATGTCCAGTGGATCTGCCAGAACCTATGACCCTTCAGAAGGTGGAGGCTCCACTGATAGACCTTGAGCGATGTAGGAAGATGTTTCGTGAGGGCAATGCACCCAGTAATGCCATACTCCTAGATGACATGATATGTGCCGGATTTGTAGAAGGAAAGAGAAGCAGCTGCCAGGTACCTCGTTCACACTTGCTTCAGCATGTACCAGTTCACATTTAGAATCCGTCTCCATAAACAGCACTGTGTCCATCTATCATAGAGCAGATACTAATGAGCGGCTCCAGGATTCCGGCCTCAATTGTGCCAATGTTTGATGCATCTAGCTTTCAATGAATTATCTGCATCTGGATGACAAGGGACGCAGCTTACTGGGACAGGGAGTGGCCTGAGACGCAACACTTAGCACCAAAATTGTGCCACAAATTTGGAGAAAAATTCAGTCTCATAGTGAGTCAAACCTTTAGGCCGAGTTCACACTTTAGTTATTTGATCAGTTATTTCCATCACTTATTGTGAGACAAAACCAGTAGTAAAGCCTCCACAGAGATCAGATATGATTGGAAAGATCTGCACCTCTTCTGTGTGTTTGACCTGCACCTGGTTTTGTCCCCTACGCCCAACCTGATTATTGTGTGCTCTGATATAATCCGACCTGAGCCCCTGTGATGCATCTGGTGCACGTCTAGAAAGGCCATCTAAGATTACACCGTTCATAGGATTAGTAAACCTGCCCCATTGAGTGCAGCTCTGGAGTATAAGACAGGATGTAACTCAGGATCAGTACAGGATAAGTGATGTATGTACACAGTGACTGCACCAGCAGAATAGTGAGTGCAGCTCTGGAGTATAATACAGGATGTAACTCAGGATCAGTACAGGATAAGTAATGTATGTACACAGTGACTGCACCAGCAGAATAGTGAGTGCAGCTCTGGAGTATAATACAGGATGTAACTCAGGATCAGTACAGGATAAGTAATGTATGTACACAGTGACTGCACCAGCAGAATAGTGAGTGCAGCTCTGGAGTATAATACAGGATGTAACTCAGGATCAGTACAGGATAAGTAATGTATGTACACAGTGACTGCACCAGCAGAATAGTGAGTGCAGCTCTGGAGTATAATACAGGATGTAACTCAGGATCAGTACAGAATAAGTAATGTATGTACACAGTGACTGCACCAGCAGAATAGTGAGCGCAGCTCTGGAGTATAATACAGGATGTAACTCAGGATCAGTACAGTATAAGTAATGTATGTACACAGTGACTGCACCAGCAGAATAGTGAGTGCAGCTCTGGAGTATAATACAGGATGTAACTCAGGATCAGTACAGGATAAGTAATGTATGTACACAGTGATTACACCAGCAGAATAGTGAGTGCAGCTCTGGAGTATAATACAGGATGTAACTCAGGATCAGTACAAGATAAGTGATGTATGTACACAGTGACTGCACCAGCAGAATAGTGAGTGCAGCTCTGGAGTATAATACAGGATGTAACTCAGGATCAGTACAGGATAAGTAATGTATGTACACAGTGACTGCACCAGCAGAATAGTGAGTGCAGCTCTGGAGTATAATACAGGATGTAACTCAGGATCAGTACAGGATAAGTAATGTATGTACACAGTGACTGCACCAGCAGAATAGTGAGTGCAGCTCTGGACCAGCTGTTCCTGAGCTGCGATTACCTGTGGGTGTGGTCGCCTGTGGCTGTGTGTAGCTGCTGCTGCTCCTGAGCGTTTGGAGGAAAATCTATCCACCTGAGGCCGGCTCTCTCCTCCCCAGGGGGAGAGTGGGTTCTCAAGCATGAGCGAGGGAAGCAAGCCCCAGGCTCCTGTTCCCAGCGGCAGGCCTTCAGGGGACAGGAGAAGCCAGCGTTTGGCCTGCATGGAGGACTCAGGGGTAAGAAGATCTGGCAGGAGTCGCAGTAATGTGGCTTCTGTCTCCCCTGAGTCTGAGGGTAGTAGGAAGAGCCGCAAGGCTGGATCCGCTAAGGAGGACCCGAATGCCAGCATGGGTGAGAGTGGCCCTTCCGGGGCCCAGCAAAAGCCGAGTGTTCACGGAGGTGAAGCAGATCTTGAGGAGGAAGGCTGGGGCGTACTGAGGGCCCGGGAGTCCATTTCCACCTACGGATCCCGGGTCATGAGCCACCTCCGTGAGTACGAAGACGCGACTAAGACCCTGAGGAGGCTCCGGGAGGAGCTGCGCGGCTTGAGGTCTTGTGTTGGAGTGGCCCCAAAGAGGAAGAAGCAGGGGCTGGAGAGCCAAATAAAGCAGCTACAAGCTGACATTGACGAGATTGAGCAAAGGCGGACTGTACTCCGAGATAAAAGCGGCCCGTTTAAGGAAAAACTCCTAAACGAGGAACGTTTTCGGAAGATGGCGGAGGAGAAGGGGCAGATGGGGCAGCAGCCTGACAGCCAGGTGGAGAAGGAACCAGTCGTGCAGGAGGAGGATGATGATGATGACCAGCAAGATCCACCTGGCAGCCTGCAGGAGCAGATTCCGTACAGTGGGCCCCCTGCACGCCAAATAGCAAGGTCACCCAGCTGCGGCTCGGGGGATGAGTATGAGACCTGCGGCCCGGGGGGGGGCCCTAGTGGAGGAGATCCAGCTCCTGGAGTCCCCAGTGCGTTTCCAGGACTTATGCTTTGGTGATGAGTTGCCACCGGAGACGCCTGGGGAAGGAAAGAAAAAGGCTAAGAAGACCAAGCTCCAGGAGCAGGTAAGATATGTATACACCCCCCTCCCTGGGACCCCCGGGTCGACCGCAGGGCCGGCTCACTGTATTAGCCCCTCTTCTCAGCCCAGCCCGTGTCCTGCAGTGGACTCGGTGCAGGAGAGAGGGGAGAGCGAGGTATCCGATATGGTGGTGAGCTCCGTCTCTGTTTGCAGTAACGGGGATGGAGCTGGTGCGACACCGGCTGAAAAGCCGGACAGGAAGGTTACTGCGGAGGATGAGAGAAAAATCTCTGGCGCTGGAGTTTGCTCCCTGATGGGAGGAGGGGGTGGCTCCACGCCACAGATGGCTGCAGGAGCTCCGATGGCTCCAACCGCTGATGACGCTGTTCCCTCGGGCCAGCAGAGGCATCAAGGAGCTGTCGGAGCTATGACGGTTACGCCTCCCAATGAAGGTCAAGAACTGAGGCCAAAGCCTTTGTTTTGTATTGGCGCTGCTGGTCCAGATGAGCGGCGCCATGAAAGAACAGATCAGCAGCGTTTGGATCAGCGGCGCCCGGTAATGGATCAGCGGCGTCCAAAAGTTGTAAATGGTAGTACTGAGGAAGCGGAGGGCAATGATAAAAGTGGGGTTGGGGCTGTGGTCTGTCTTTTGGGGGCAGCTCCGACCCCAGGGCCCAGTGATGCTGAGGTACCAATAATTACACCAAAACACACCGGTTCAGCCAGTATGAGTGAGGGAGCAGGTGGGGGGCAGAAAATTATTTTTAATAAAAATATGTCTGGGGGTTTGGATGGTGGAGTGAATGGTGTTAGGAGGGAAGGAAGGGAGGTCGCAGAATCTGTTGTAAGTAAGGCTGGTTTGGGGATGGAAGATATGGAAGTGGGTGGTGGAGGGTCTTTGGTAAGCGGGGAGGGTGTGGAACCTGGTCCGGTTGCCCCCTCGGCTGTGGCAGCCCCTGTGCGCAGTTTTGCTACTGTCACGGCCGGGGTGAGTAGGGGACCCTCCTTGTCCTCTGGCTCTGGGGACGGCGTTTTGCAGCGGCGTCTTCTGGAGGCTCTAAAGAGAGGGGAGAGCACAATCAATGTAGAGGGGAGGGAGGTTGATCTATCCTTTTGGCTAGATAGGCATGGCCTCTCAGCCTTCCGAGAGCAAAGGAGCGGGGAGACCACGTGGTCCCTCCCGACAGCTGGGCAGGGTGCTCTCCGTAGGAATGTGGTCCGTCTGAGGTGGAGGGGCAGTGATACATGTCCTTCAAGATCAGAAGTTGTTGAGCTCCTTCTAAAGATGGGCTTCAAGGCGACAGACATCTACGCCTCGATACATCCCTATGGGACCCCTGAGTTCGATGTCAGCTTTGTTCGGCCGGAGGGACTTGAGCTCTTCTGGTCGAACTATGAGATGGCAAAGGACGAGCCCAGCTGGCGAGATGTTGCCGTCCAGGCAGTGTCTCGTCAGAACAATGTGAAGAGGGTGACCGTTCTAACCCGTAACGAGTCACTCTCGTGTATTGACATCATGACGTGGCTCGGCCGATATGGGGAGGTGGTGGAGGTTCCCAAGAAGAACAGGGATGAACATGGCATCTGGTCTGGGGCCTGGACGTTCATGGTAAAACTTAGGCTTTTAGGAAACACAGTTACTCACATACCATCTGCCACCTTCCTTGGAAGGGATCGCATCCAGATTTTCTACCAGGGTCAGCCGAAGCTCTGTCACAGATGCGGCAGCCCCACACACTTCAGTGCTAACTGCACTGTACAGAAGTGCGCGCTGTGTGGGGAGATTGGCCACCTCGCTGCATCATGTGCAGAGATTAGGTGTCACCTGTGTGGTGACTTAGGTCACCCATTCAGTCGCTGCCCTCATTCCTTTGCCAATGCGGTCAATGCCCCGGCGGGAGGAAGCCGTGAGGCCAATTCTACTGGGGCAGGGGCTGGCAGAAGTGAAGGAACAGAGGGGCCAGGGAAGAAAAGTAAGCAAAAGACGCCTGCCCAACTGAGGCGTCAGGAAAATCGCCGAAGGGAGAGGGAGATGGGTGAATCCCGGGAACCTCAGGCAACTGGGGAAGCTGGGATGACCCCTGATCTCACCCCTGAGACTGCTGCTACTGCTGAGGCCCAAAGGGACAGTGAGCTGGATGAGGAAATTAGGAGGATCCAGGAAGAGGAAGGTGCCATCTCCTCATTATCCCCCCATGACGGGGGAAGTGGGGGATGGCAAAAGCAGGGTAATAAACGTACAGGGAAAAAGGGAGATTTAAGATCTTCTCCCACCCGCCAGATGCCAAAGGAAGGTACAACCAACCCACCTCTGATTAGTCTCTCAAACCGGTTCCAAGCCATTGGTGACACCTCCCCCTCCTCAGGGGAGGGAGCCGGTGGGGAGGTTTCGGGAGTCGCGGTGATACCTGGGCCTGCGGGGGACGCCGAGCCTCCTTCTACTGGGGAAAACATGTCCTCAGGGGTGGGGGCTGGCTTGGAGTCAGAGCACAAGGGCAGAGGTGAAATGGACACATCTGTTTGTTTGAAGAGGGGTAAGCCATCATCTGATGGAAAAGTTGGTGGGGGCAGTGGGAAAAGAAAGCCATCTAATTCAATCACCCATGATGGCGGCACTCACTCCGTTGACGCTGGCGTCCATTAATGTCGCCAGCATTAAGTCAGATACGGCTAGATTTGCGGCCTTTGATTTTTTCAGCCGGGTTGAAGCTGACATTTTGTTTTTGCAGGAGACCAGGCTGCCAGATTTGGCATCTGTATTTAAAGCTAAAAGGGAGTGGCGACGCGGATCCTCCTACTGGTCTCTTGCGGCCGAGCCGTATAGCGGGGTGACAGTCCTTTTTACTGCACCGGTAGAATGCCGACGGGTTATTGAATTAGAAATGGGGAGGTGCCTGATCCTGGATGTCCTCATGAGGGGACAAGAACTTCGTCTAATTAACATCTATGGTCCCCAGTCCAAGTGGGACCGTAAGTGTCTCTTCATGAGGATCAAGCCCTATCTTTTTACAAGTCGGCAGGTGGTCTTTGGAGGGGACTTCAATACTGTCACGAGGCCCCAGGATAGGGGAGGTTCCAGGGACAAGCTGACTTATGACAGCATTGCGCTTAATAAAATAGCTAGTGAGGCTCGTCTGGTGGATGTCCACATCCGGCACACCCCAGGCCACCCGGGGTTCACCTATCATAGGGCTAGTTGTAGGTCTAGAATAGACAGGTTTTATTTAAAGGAGGAAGCCGTCTCTTCAGCCGTGTCCGCTGTGGAGGTGGAGTTCTCCGACCACTGTATGATTTTGTTTTCTCTGAATGTTGCAGAGACCCCCCGAATGGGAAGGGGCTACTGGAGGCTCAATTCGTCTCTCTTGGAAGAAGCGGAGATAAGACAGTCCTTTGAGGATTTCGTTCAGAGCCAGGTACCATTGCTGGATCTCTGCGGCAGTAAGTCTGAGTGGTGGGAGATCTTCAAGGAAAGGGTGGGGAGATTCTTCCGCCAGCTCTCGAGCCTTAGGAGTCTGAGTAAGTATCGCCTGTATCAGGGCCTTAGGAGGAAACTCGAACGTCTTGTCTCGACTGGGGGAAGCCGTGAGGAGATCTCCAGAGTGAAGTCTTTGCTTATGAGGTGTCAGTACGATAGGCACGCATCTTTGGTTTTTGAGAGGGATTATGGGAAATACCGCTCGCCCGACCCTTACAAAAACTGCAGGATGTCAGTGAGTAGTAAGATTGTGTCAGGACTGATTGATAGTACGGGTTCTCTGAGAAGGTCCAGATCAGGGATCCTGGAGGTTGTCAGATCCTTTTACTCACATCTCATGGCAAGGAGGGATCTTGATCGTGATAAGATATCGGCTTTCCTGACTGAAACTGTCCCTGAACCAGGGGTAGACCCCTCTCTTGACGGTTTGACGGAAATGATCAGTGAAGAGGAAGTCAGTCTGGTGATTGAGGGGCTTGCTCCCAAAAAATCACCTGGTCCGGATGGCTTAACATCTGAGTTTTACAAGACCTTTAAGGACACCTTAGTTCCCCTCTTGACTGAGGTATTAAATGAGTGTCTCTCCTCGGGTACTCTACCAAAGTCAATGAGGAGGTCGGCCATGATCATCCTGTCAAAGGGTAAAGATCCTTTCCACATTGAGAATTGGCGTCCCATAGCGCTCCTCGGTGTGGACAGAAAGATTTTGGCAAAGGTGCTATTTAATCGGCTGGTGAAGTTTGCACCCCAGCTCCTTTCTGGGGCCCAGCATTGCTCTGTTCCCGGCCACAGTACTTTTAGTGCTGTGCTCAGTGTCCGGGAGGCCGTGGAGCAGGGCAGGGCAGGTCACTGGAAGGGGTACATGCTGTCCTTGGATCAGGCAAAAGCATTTGATCGTGTTAATCACGAGTACCTCTGGTCTGTCCTTCTGAGATATGGCCTGCCCGGGGGGTTTGTTGATTGGCTTAAGACCTTGTATGCAGGGGCAGAGAGTTTCCCGCTTGTGAATGGTTGGATTGGGCGTCCTTTTGGGGTGGGATCTGGGGTTCGCCAGGGTTGTCCTCTGAGCCCGCTTTTGTACGTGTTCGCGATCGATCCCTTCCTTAGAGGGGTTGATCGTGGGCCGTTGGCGGGCATCGGGATGGACCGGGCGGCTCCGGAGACTACACTGAGGGTGGTGGCGTATGCTGATGACGTAACTATCTTTGTGTCTTCGAGAGGGGAGGCAGAGTGGGTACTGTCTGAGGTAGAGCGCTACTCAGAGTCATCTGGGTCCAAGATCAACCGAGATAAGTGTGAGAGTCTCTGGCTGGGAGGTGGAGATCCTGGTTTTGATCTCCCGGACACCCTCCCAGAGCCCCAGGAATCTACAAAAGTCCTCGGCATTGAATTTGGCCAGGGGGATTACCCCCATCAAAACTGGGATAGCAGGCTTAAGATTGCCGCTCAGAAGGTGGACCAGTGGAAGGGTTGGTCTTTAACCCTCAGGGAAAGGGTGAACATTATCAAAACCTACCTGATCCCTTTGCTGTTATATCTGGGCAGTGTGTGCGTCTTGCCGGAACCTTTCTGGACTCGGGTCTACAGTCTGTTCTTCCAGATGTTATGGGGAAACAGACTGAACCTTGTCAAGAGGGAGGTTACTTACCGTACGAGGAGACTAGGAGGGTTGGGTATGGTCAACCCTGTGGTGTTCCTGGTGAACACCTTTATTAAGATTAATCTCTCGAACCTCTGGCAAGAGAGGGCTCCTCTGTGGGTAGCCTCCTGTCGGGGATGGTTTCGGCCTTTCTTCCAGGAATGGGAGACAGGGGGGCAAGTGAAGGATCTCCGCACACCACATGGGCATCTCCCGGCTTATGCTGCCCTGGTTCTGAAGGTATTACGTCGGTGGGGTCTGGGGATGTGGGAAATCAGGACTCAGTCAAGGAGACTCCTTGACCAGAGGGTTCTGTTGACCCACTTCCAGAAACCTCTGGCCCTCAGGGACTGCCCAGGTCGGGATCTGAGGGTTGGGTTACGGCTTTTAAATTCCAATAGGATCCCCTTGAAGTTCTTTGACTTGACTTGGCGCTGCTTCCATGGGAAACTGTGTGTGAGGGACAATCTGAAGTGTAGGAGCTCTGAGGACAGGGGGTGTCCCCGTGAGGAGTGCGGTGGTGTGCTGGAAAGCATGGACCACTTCCTGCTTCATTGTCCCTTTAACACAGAGGTTTACACCAGGGTGGGGACCTCCATTGGCTGGCCTAGGCTGGTCACTCTCTCCTATGCGGAATGGGCCTATGGAGCATTCAGACACCTGGGTGGTAGGGACCTTTGCACTTTATTCCTAGTCAGCTCAGTGGTCAGGTACTACACGTGGCATGCACGGTGTTTAGTTTCGACGCAACGCAAAATCCTCCCCGAGGATGAGGTGGTTAGGAACATTCTCGGAGACCTGGTGAAGGTGCGCTCTCTGGAGTACGAGAGGTTGGGGGCGGGTAGAGCCTCTCTCCTCTGGAGGGGTTTTGCCTTTAGGGTACCCTAGCCTGTTGTCTCCCCTCCCGGTGGTGGGCTGAAGCTGACACTGTAGATTTTTGTTTTGTTTTGGTGGCTGTATGAGGACATAGGGCTTGCAGGCGCCAAACTTGGGCTTTAATGGGTTGTGTGTGGCTGAAAAGCCTCACGGTGGGTGGTGAGGTTAAGGTCTACTATGTAATGTACTATGTAATGTAGTTTATATGTCTTTATGTCTATATATATTTGTATTTGTATAGGTTGAGTTGTCGGGTGTAGTGTTAGGTTGGGTGGTGGGTAAATGGGGGGAGGGTTCCATGGAACATTGGGGACTTTGGGACATATAAGAAAATCCTGGGCTGGTTCATGGACGTCTATTATCATGTACTGGGGGCATGGGATGCGGGACCAGCTCAGGGACCCAAAAAAAAAAATAAATAAATAAAAAAAAAATATATATATATATAATATAAAAAATAAATAAAAATTGTGTGTTGCATTGGGGTGGTGGTGGGTGGGCTTTTTGTAAGTTTAACTTCTGTATTTGTTAGGTAGGTGCAACCGGATCAGGAAGGTTAGTACATGTACATAGATATTGTAAATATTGTACATAGCTGGTGTTCTGTGGCGAGTGGGCTGGACCGGTGCTGTCTGCGCCGCGCTGAGGAGCATCATGTCCTGTATGGTTGGTTTGGTCTCTGTTTTATATATTTATTTATCTGTTTGTTTTAAAATTTTAATAAAAGAAATACAGGATGTAACTCAGGATCAGTACAAGATAAGTGATGTATGTACACAGTGACTGCACCAGCAGAATAGTGAGTGCAGCTCTGGAGTATAATACAGGATGTAACTCAGGATCAGTACAGGATAAGTAATGTATGTACACAGTGACTGCACCAGCAGAATAGTGAGTGCAGCTCTGGAGTATAATACAGGATGTAACTCAGGATCAGTACAGGATAAGTAATGTATGTACACAGTGACTGCACCAGCAGAATAGTGAGTGCAGCTCTGGAGTATAATACAGGATGTAACTCAGGATCAGTACAGGATAAGTAATGTATGTACACAGTGACTGCACCAGCAGAATAGTGAGTGCAGCTCTGGAGAATAATACAGGATGTTGTAATGTAATGACATTTAGTGAGCACATTCTATATTTGGGTTTGGTTTATATCACTGACATTTACATACAGTACAGTGATACTTTTACGAGTATTTATTGTTGTACTTTGGGCTTTCTTACAGGGAGACTCTGGAGGACCTCTGGTGTGTAAGGTTAGAGGTGTCTGGTACCAGGTTGGAGCTGTAAGTTGGGCAGTTGGTTGTGCTCTTCCAAACTTCCCATCGGTGTTTACCCTGGTGCCATCATACCAGTCATGGATACAAGAACACATCCCCGATATGACATTCACCAAACTGACAAATATTCCAGAGCCAAGTGTGAAATGTTCCGGGAACCTCAGCGTCCCAGATCCCAGGTGGCCAGTTCTGTGCCTGGTGACATTATTAGTCATCATTTGTAGCTCATATCCATCATCTTCCTCAGTGTAGACGTTGTGTCTGGTGATTTCATGTTCCTTATAGAGAATGGTAATCTTGTTATTATAAATTATAAAGTAAATCATCATCGTCCATAAAACCTTTAATAAAGTTTTTACCTCAAATTCCTTTCTGTATTCACAGGTCAGTTTGATTATTTTAATCTAATTTCCATGTATTTTGGTGTGCTGAAAACAAATAAAATATTGAAAAAACTCCTAGACGTCATGATTTGCCACAATTTTTTTAAATTTGTTGGTATTTCTTTTATATTATGGGTTTTTAACCAAATTTTAAGTCCGAATTACTTTTAGTTAGTTCACATAAGTGCATTTAAGATATAAAATGCCCATAAAGGGGTTGTCCGAGTTATGTAAAAAAAAAATATAGCACTGTAAATCAGCAATATATACAAATAATACACTATGATTCAGAGCAATGGCATCTTTTTATAGATTCTTCAAAAAAGAAGTCTCAAAGCAGTTTTACTCCACAACGGTGGTTTATTCGCTTCCATACCTGTAGGTCATTCCGAACCCTTTAAGTTAACCTACGAGAACTTGGAATTGGTTCTTCGTAAACTTAAATATGAAGACCATGGTTGGCAAATGTGTGGGGACTTAAAGGTCTTGTGCATGCTGCTCGGGCAACAAGCTGGGTATACCAAATACCATTGTTTTTTGTGTTTATGGGACAGTCGAGAACGACAAAATCACTGGGTCAAGAAGAGTTGGCAGCCAAGGGTGCTAACAGTCGGTGAAAAAAATGTCCTCCGAGAAACTTTGGTACCTTCTCATAGGCCTGTCGGAGGCAAAATTGAAGGAAGGTGTGTTCGTCGGACCAGACATTAGAAGGCTTATAGTTGATCAAGAGTTAGTCAATACCATGACGGATCCTCAAAAAGAAGGGTGGATTGCATTTAAAGAAGTCGTATAGAAATTTTTAGGCAATAACAAAGATCCTCACTACAAAAAGATCGTCGGACGAATGCTGAAAGCATTTCAAGCTTTAGGTTGCCTGATGAGTTTAAAAAGTGCATTTCCTCCAATCCCACCATGACTACTTTCTTGAAAATTTGGGAGCTGTGAGTGAGGAACAAGGTGACCGATTCCACCAAGACATTAAAGAGATGGAAAGGAGATACCAGGGAAATGGATATAACAATGATGGCAGACTACTGTTGGATGCTTCAGAGAAACATTCCAGATGTTACTCACAAGTGTAAATGCACCAAGAGGAGCCTCACAGAGAACAAGAATCAAGTTTAGTGTTTAGGTGAACTTATTTCAGTACAAAAAAGGATTTTCATGAAAAAATTGCAATAAAACTTTAATTTTATAAGTCTATTTCCATTTATTTTCAGGTATTGCCCTATTTAACACAGTTATCTAAATTGCCATTGTCAAAAACATAAAGATTATGTGGAATAACCAAAACAGATCTTGAAATTATTTTTTTTGCAGACCTGTGTAATTAATCCAACGCAAGTCTGCAAGACCAGTCCGAGATGGGGTCGGGTTGTTTGACTCCATGTGGAGAATCTGAACAAGCAGCAAGGGTGGGCTAAGAGTAAGTCCCCATTGACACGACTATTTCTGGTGGGCATCCGAATCAGATTTTTAGCGGATAGGATGCAGATCCATTCTTTTCAAAGGGTCTGCAAAAAATGTAAACAGCACACTGTGTACTGTCCACATCCGTATGTCTCTATCATAGCCCCGCAAAGAAGATAGAACATGTCCTATTTTTTTAAGTTTGGGGGCAAAAACAGGCATTATTACAAAGGATCCGCAAAAACAAAGAATGCATCATGGATGTCACATGGAGGTCATCTGTATTGTTTGCGCATCCGCGTTTTGCAGACCGCAAAATACATATGGTGATGTGAATGCACCGTAAAAAGCACACAAGCCCCACCAGTCCACATAGTATATCACACCCTCCCTCAAATTGTAGTGTCATGAGATGCAGTCTCGCTAGACTCGGTCGAAAGCTTCACTGTTCTATAAAAAATGGAAATCATCCAACATGCCATGTATGTATGCCATCACTAAAAATCCAATAGATAGGGACTTGTCTTGCACCCAGGCTCCACCAGTAATCCCATGCAGATGCTAGGGCCTAACCACCAATCAAATACAACAAGCAGCGCTAAATACCACCATGTCCATATCACCTCAGCAGCACCAAGAAATTCCCCCATGCAGCTCAAAAATAGCCCCTAGAGCCTTGAACATCACAGTGCAGCACAACATACCCCTGTAGAAGTACCAACAAATACCACAGTTAGAGATGAGCGAATCGAAGTTGATTTCGATATAAATTTCAGGAAAAATTTGATTTGCACCGAAGCCTAATTTCCTCACGCTTCATGGTAATGAACTGCATTTTTTCCTAAAATGGCTGCTGCACGTGTGAGGACATGGAGCAAGGAACTCAGGGAAGGCGGGATCACCCATAATGCCATGCGTGCAGCCAATCAGCAGCCAGCCCTGTGATGTCACAGCCCTATAAATAGCCTCAGCCATCTTGGATTCTGCCATTTTCCAGTGCACTTAGTGCAGGGAGAGACGTCAGCAGGCGCTAGGGACAGTGCGAGGAAAGACTTCATTGTGCAAAAAAAACGATTTACAAGTGCAGGGAAAGATTATTCAAGGTGTAGGGAAAGGATAGGGAGGAATCATCCACAGCATTTATGTAGAACAGGGTTCAGTAGGGGAGGTTACAGCCTGGGGAACAGGAGCAATCCTATTACACCTTGCTGCACTGACTGCGGAGCCACATTGCCATTATACAGCTCTGTATTTCCAGCAAACCATTCTCGTTATTGGAGTGCAGGTGCTGTGTGATAGCGGCATTAACAGGGGTTATTACAGGGAGATATTTCTACGTGGTGCAGTGATATGTTGTAAAGCCCTGTTGGTCGTGTATTAGTGGCAAAAGAAAAATATATTCACTGTTGCACTTATATGTTGAAAAGCATTTTGTGCAGTGTAGAAGAGGAAAAAAATTAGGGCCTAATTGCCGTTCAGCGGTGCAGTTATATGTTCTGAAGCCCTTTTTGCGGTATGGACTGAATTACATAGTGGTGAAATTTTTTATGTGAAACAGGCTTTTTGGGGGAAAATTGATGGGTAATTGTAGACTTTGTTCTGTATGAACCGATATTATAAGTTAAAAAGCCTTTAGTGTAGTGTAGCCTTTAATGTGACTCCGTTCACCCCGCCAAACCAGGTGCAGAACAGCGTGAGAGTGATGAGAGGGGTCGCACATGGCTTGCATACACTACATGAGAGGGGTCGCACATGGCTTGCATACACTACATGAGAGGGGTCGCACATGGCTTGCATACACTACATGAGAGGGGTCGCACATGGCTTGCATACACTACATGAGAGGGGTCGCACATGGCTTGCATACACTACATGAGAGGGGTCGCACATGGCTTGCATACACTACATGAGAGGGGTCGCACATGGCTTGCATACACTACATGAGAGGGGTCGCACATGGCTTGCATACACTACATGAGAGGGGTCGCACATGGCTTGCATACACTACATGAGAGGGGTCGCACATGGCTTGCATACACTACATGAGAGGGGTCGCACATGGCTTGCATACACTACATGAGAGGGGTCGCACATGGCTTGCATACACTACATGAGAGGGGTCGCACATGGCTTGCATACACTACATGAGAGGGGTCGCACATGGCTTGCATACACTACATGAGAGGGGTCGCACATGGCTTGCATACACTACATGAGAGGGGTCGCACATGGCTTGCATACACTACATGAGAGGGGTCGCACATGGCTTGCATACACTACATGAGAGGGGTCACACATGGCTTGCATACACTACATGAGAGGGGTCACACATGGCTTGCATACACTACATGAGAGGGGTCGCACATGGCTTGCATACACTACATGAGAGGGGTCACACATGGCTTGCATACACTACATGAGAGGGGTCGCACATGGCTTGCATACACTACATGAGAGGGGTCGCACATGGCTTGCATACACTACATGAGAGGGGTCGCACATGGCTTGCATACACTACATGAGAGGGGTCGCACATGGCTTGCATACACTACATGAGAGGGGTCGCACCTGGCTTGCATACACTACATGAGAGGGGTCGCACATGGCTTGCATACACTACATGAGAGGGGTCGCACATGGCTTGCATACACTACATGAGAGGGGTCGCACATGGCTTGCATACACTACATGAGAGGGGTCGCACATGGCTTGCATACACTACATGAGAGGGGTCGCACATGGCTTGCATACACTACATGAGAGGGGTCGCACATGGCTTGCATACACTACATGAGAGGGGTCGCACCTGGCTTGCATACACTACATGAGAGGGGTCGCACCTGGCTTGCATACACTACATGAGAGGGGTCGCACATGGCTTGCATACACTACATGAGAGGGGTCGCACCTGGCTTGCATACACTACATGAAAGGGGTCGCACATGGCTTGCATACACTACATGAGAGGGGTCGCACATGGCTTGCATACACTACATGAGAGGGGTCGCACCTGGCTTGCATACACTACATGAGAGGGGTCGCACATGGCTTGCATACACTACATGCCTCCAACATAATTGCTGGATCTCTACATGAAAATAATGCATTTTCTGTAAATCACGAGAGGGGCATGGTGGGAGACATTGACCAGAAGAGATACAGGGCAGCGGAGTTCAGCCACCTCTAGTTGCTTCCCGTTGTTTACTGATCCTGAAATAAAATTGGGTCAACCAACTTGAGCTTCCTCTAATGTTTATGCCTACCGAGTCCTTGTGTTATTTTTGGGGAAATTGATTGGTGATAGTAGACTTTGTTCTGTATGAACCGATGTTATATGTTAAAAAGCTTTTAGTATAGTCCATATAGGGTCCATTCACACGTCTGCAAAATGGGTCCACATCCGTTCCGCAATTTTGAGGAACAGGTGCGGACTTATTCATTTTCAATGGGGCCTGAATGTGCTGTCCACATCCGCATTCGCGGATCTGCACTTCCGGATCTGCACTTCCGTTCCGCAATTGCAGACAAGAAAAGGCATTTTCTATGAGAGTGCCGGCGATGTGCGGTCCGCAAAATGCAGAACGCACATTGCCGGTGTCCATGTTTTGAGGATCCGCAATTTGCGGAACAGCAAAACACATACGGTACCTGTGAATTGACCATTAATGTGGTAAAAAATGTTTTTGGGAAAATTGATGGGGGATTGTTGATTTTGATTTGTATACACCGATGCTATACACTGCCTGTCCCCAAAAAAAAAAAGGTCACCACCCAAAAAAAAAAAAGGTCACACGCTCTAATATTTGGTTGGACCACCTTTAGCTTTGATTACGGCACGCATTCGCGGTAGCATTGTTTCGATAAGCTTCTGCAATGTCACAAGATTTATTTCCATCCAGTGTTGCAGTAATTTTTTCACCAAGATCTTGCATTGATGATGGTGGAGTCTGACCGCTGCACAAAGCCTTCTCCAGCACATCCTAAAGATTCTCAATAGGGATTAAGGTCTGGACTCTGTGGTGGCCGATCCATGTGTGACAATGACGTCTCCTGCTTCCTGAACCGCTCTGTCACAATCTGAGCCCGCTGAATCCTGGCATTGTCATCTTGGAATATGCCGGTGCCATCAGGGAAGAAAGAGTCCATTCATGGAATAACCTGGTCCTTCAGTAGGTTCAGGTGGTCGCTGACCTCATTCTTGGAGCACATACTGTCGCTGAACCTAGACCTGACCAACTGCAGGAACCCCAGATCATAGCACTGCCCCCACAGGCTGGTACAGGAGGCACTAGGCATGATGGGGGCATCACTTCATCTGCCTCTCTTCTTACCCTGATGCGCCCATCACTCTATAACAGGGTAAATCTGGACTCCTCAGACCACAGGACCTTCTTCCATTGCTCCAGAGCCCAATCTTTATGCTCCCTAGAAAATTGAAGCCTATTTTTCTGGTTTGCCTCACTGATTAGTGGTTTTCTTGCGGCTACACAGCTGTTCAGTCCCAATCCCTTGAGTTCCCTTTGCATTGTGCTTGTGGAAATGCTCTTACTTTCACTATTAAACATAGCCCTGAGTTCTACTGTTGTTTTTTTTCGATTAGATTTCACCAAACGCTTAAGTGATCGCCGATCACCATCATTCAGGATTTTTTTTCCGCCACATTTCTTCCTTGAATTCGATGTGTCCCCACTATCCTTCCAGTGTTTAATAATGCGCTGCACAGTTCTTAACCCAATTTTAGTAGTTTCTGCAATCTCCTTAGATGTTTTCTCTGCTTGATGCCAATGATCTGACCCTTCTCAGACAGACTGACGTCTTTTCCACGACCACGAGACGTGTCTTTCCACATGTTTGTTTAAGAAAGGAGAAGCAACTCATTGCACCAGTCGGGGTTAAATAACGTATTGCAGCTGAAAGATAATCGCCCGTGCAGTAATTATCCAATAGGAGGCTCAGAACTGTCTGCTTAGTTACATCCAGGTGGCACATTTTTTTTGGGGACAGGCAGTGTATGTTGAATAGCCTTTACTGTAGTGTAAAATTGTGAAACATTTTTGGGGGGAAATTGATGGGTGATTGTAGACTTAGTTCTGTATGAACCGATGTTATGTGTTGAAAAGCCTTTCGTGTAGTGTAGCCTTTAGTGTGACTCTGTTCGCCCCGGCAAACCAGGTGCAGAACAGCGTGAGAGTGATGAGAAGGGTCGCACATGGCTTACATACACTACAGCAAAAGAAGGTCTACAATCACCCAATTCTCCAGAAAAAAGCCTGTTTCACTAAAAAAATGTCACCAATGAAAGGATAATGGAATTCAGTTAATTTGGTTATTGTTCTGATGGATCAGAGGAAGGGCAAAATAATCAGTGACGTCAACACAAACTTACTGCTGACCCCCTCTCCACTCTGTCGGGGGCTCTACTTGTATGAGGGGTTAATAGAACAGGTCCTGTAGACATCTATGTGGAATCACTTAGAAGGGCAGCAGTGTTAATAAAACGTAACTTTTACTATAAATCCATTGAAAGTGGGAGAACCCACAATACATTCCCCTCTTGATACAGGCCCCAGAGTAAATAGACGCCTATGATTCTCAAACCCTGCAACAAACACGTGTAGCGCTAAATGAAAATAGCGCGGCACCAGCAAATACACATAATCCTTACCGGAAGGGGTATATGTGACTCCTGACATAATGAAGCAATCGGGCCTTACTAAGATCTGCCCTTCTTTGGTTTCAGTTATAGACATAGTGGTAGGTTGTGTAGACCATACCTGGCCTCACAGATGAGACCATTTATTTTTTAAAATTTTATGTTTAATCAGCTGACGACGGTGTAAAAGTGTAATAAGTCTCTTTATGTAAAGTATTTAAGTATGAAAAATGTATCAACCTGATTTGGTTCTCCTCTCCAAATCTAGTGGATGCTTAGTTGGAGTAAAGAACACCCGGAGGACTCATCACCAGGATTCAACAGGAGTTATGTAAAAAATGAATAATGCTATTTATTTTCAGTCTTCATAAGAGTTGATTACTTACAGAAATAGTTGAGGAGAAGTCTTAATCTATTGCCTATGAGTCAATGTCGGTAGTCCTTGAAGTATCATTGTTGAAGGTCAGGAATCCTCTTCTCAAGCTCCATGTGTCTTCCCTTCATCTTCTCCAGGAACCAACAACCCCCAACAGACTTGAGAATGAGTGTAAGAAGACCACCCTGTTGTCTGTCCCTGTCAGTCATTTATACCATAGATACAGGCGTGTCTTTACTAATGTATGGGCTTATACATTGTCATATATGGTAGACTTCAAATATAGTTCTTGACGTTCCCATACAGACCTCCCATTACCAAGTGTATCACTATAAATGGTGTGTGTGTCATGTAATACATACTTTATATTAAATATCAATTAATATTATATCGCATATTTAACAAAAATAAGTGCACTTCTTCTGGCGCTAACATTGACCTGTAAGGCTGAGTTCATACTTGAGGTATTTGGTCAGTTTTGGCCCCGTGACTGCCCCTAATAAGTGACGTGTGCAGTGATCCTAAGAGCGACGCCTGTCATCTGCGTGTCATACGGACTCACAGTGTTATTTCACTACCACAGCAGACTCCCTATGTGTGTTACTGCAAGGCACAGTGTCCTACACCGCTATACAGGCACAGTGTTCTACACCGCTATACAGGCACAGTGTTCTACACCGCTATACAGGCACAGTGTTCTACACCGCTATACAGGCACAGTGTTCTACACCGCTATACAGGCACAGTGTTCTACACCGCTATACAGGCACAGGGTTCTACACCACTATAGAGGCTCTCCACAGCCATAAAATAGCTGTTTTTTTAACATGATTTGATGCAAATATATTCGTATCGAACCAAATTTTTTTACAAATACCTGGCGAACTGGCGAATCAAATGTTTGGAAAATTCGCTCATCTCTAATCATAATGCAACTGCCCTGCAGGGCTAAACAAATACCAAAGTGCAGCACTACTGGCAGCAGCATTGTTCCCTTTCCCATCCCTACCCTCAGCCAGCAGCATTGTGCTCCTTTCCATTCCTGATCCTTTGGAAGCAGCATGGTCCCTATACCCACCCCTCTCTCACTGATCTCATTGTTGTGGGTGCTACCCATTGTGCCAATAAGTAAGTGGTCCCCATGACAGTGGCCGGTCCTGTACATGTGTAAATATTGGGCTTGTTCAATTTGAAAGAGATGGGAGATAAGAATATAGGGAAGTATGTATGCTGATGACATCTTCATTGAGAACCCAATATCCCAGTTGTCTTATCTTATGGAACTAATAAAAAAAGTTTTGTGACATTTCGGGATATAAAATCAACTGGGTCAATCAGTATTGCTACCGCTCGATCAGGCAACTCCATTGAACTCCCTAGGAATCAGGGTACTAAAATCTACGGAATATTTGGAATATTTGGGGGTAAAGATGAGCGCAAGTATTTTAAGAGAATGAATGTCTCTCCCCTGTTGACTAGATGCAAGAATAAAATTGGTGTTTGGCAGAAGTTATCGATAGGTCAGGCGGACAGAATCGCACTAATAAAAATGGTGCTACTTCTATAGATTTTGTCTATTTTGGCAGCCTGCCCAGTTTGGATAGAGGATCGTGTCTTCAACCATCTGGAACGGCTGCTGAACGACTTCATCTGGGGAAGAAAAGGGGTAAAACTATAACAAAAATATCTTTGGCTAGCGGAGGAGGACGGAGGGCTATCGGTTCCTTTCTTCCAGGGATATTACTTAGGCCTCCCAAATCCAATGGATAAACTCAGGGGGAAACAAAATAAACTAATATTTGGTAAGGGGCTTTAATGGCCCAAAATACAATATATTTAGCATATTGGAGACTGGACTTATTAAAAATAAAGGGACAAAATGTCCAATATGTCGAATGGTTGACTTGGCTTGGGGAAAAATAAAAGGAATATTAGGAATCTTGAACACTGCCCATTTTTCACCTCTGTGGTGCAACAGTAATATTCGAGAATTTCAATCACAGAACAAAAACACTGGAAAGAATGCGGCATTATTTACGTATCACAGTTAAGAATGGGGAAATAAGATCACTGTTAGAACTATGCCCTGGAACGAATTTAGATTTAATGAGTCGGTATCGATATCACCACTGAAACACACATTTGAAGCTACACAAAATAGGGAATGACTACTAGGGTGACTATTTCCCAAGTGTTCAGGATGATAAGGAAGAGTTTGGGGAAAATATAAAAATTTTATAGTAAGGGGAAAATGGGCAAAGGATATAGGACAAAACACAATAGATTGGGGGAATATATATAAAAATATAAAAAAGACCACGACTTCTAGTAACTTTAGGCAAATCTATTTTAATATTATCCATAGAATATATACGACTCCTTTATTGCTAAGCAAGATTTATAAAGAGCGAGAATCAAATTGCTGGAAATGTAGAGAAGAGTCCGCAGACTATATGATATGGAGGTGTGCAAGTCTATTGGAGAGAGGTTTTCCGCGTGTTAGGTGCAGAGCCCTTAATATCCCTTCCATATAAACCGGAAGTGGCCGTTCTAGGTAATATGCCAAGACTGATTAGAGATGAAAAGAAAAAAAGGGTTCGGTTAAGAGGCCTTATGGTGGCAAGAGTGATTATTGTGAGAGTGGGGTTCAAAAAGAGCACCCAACATCATGGAGTGGAAAAACGCACTGGCACGGATTGAGAGGATTGAGGAATACTTAGCTGGCAGTGGATGAGTGTCGTCGTTGCCTGGGGGGTAGCGGGGGAAGGGGGGGGAGAGAGAGATGAGAGCTACCGTCATTAACAGAGTGCATCGAGAGGACCACCAAGGGGGGGGATGTATGTCAATTCAGGTGACAAATAATCTGGATCAATTATGATGCGAAATTGAATTGAGAGCCTGGGAATCTCCCAATAATAGAGCAGACTATTTACTTGTTCTGTATTGTCTTTGTCTATTGTATCTTATCATATTGACTGAGTATTACGAGGGGTCAACAACCAAAGGCACCCGTCTCAAGGTGCCAGAGCTGCTGAAGCCGGAGATTAGTGCAGCAGAGAACGATAAGGCCCCTGCCGGTTTACCCTGAGCCCGCTGGAGCCAATAGAAAGATCAAGTATTGTTAGACGCAAGTTTATTCAAGTAAAACCGTTGAACTTTACCAAGTCTGGACTCGACTTATTCCACCAACTCCCTTTGACTGCTGCGGAGTCTAGCCTCGGGGAGAGACAGTACCCAGTTAGATACAAAGCTATCAGGCCGCAGCATACCACTCGGCATTCCTAAAAACTGGGACCACAATCGTACCATAGAACAGCGGCTGTTGTTTTTGCCAACTGATCTACTGCTTCGCCAGGTTGCGACCACTGCTACTAATGTTGCACCCTCATGCCACTAATACCTTACCCAGCCTTAACCCTTTCACTACCAGTGCCATACATGTGCGGTACTTGAGCAATGTGTAAACAGCAGAGGCCAATCCAGGTCATTAAAGCCTTTAGATGCTGTTATCAAGTGTGAAAAACCCAGAAGCATATTAGACCCAGCATATTAGAGCTGCAACTTTTATGTTGACCAGCAGGTGGCAGGCCAAAATAAGAAATGAGCAATTCCCATATTACCATGCTCCTGTATGTATGAGTGTGGTAATAGTGGAATGTTGTACCCTACTAAACTGGCTACAAAAACAGAAAAATATATATTAAAAAAATATATAAATTTTTAATCACTCCCGTTCTGTAGAATAAAAAAAATATACAGAACAAATAAAAATATCATATTTTTGTTAAGCAGGAGTAAAGAACCTCATCAGTTTTTTCTGGTTCATCTCGACCACATTGCAGGTTTCTATGTGTTGAGGGAAGTCATAGAAGAAGAGAAATGACAATGGGGGGGGGGGTCATGGAAGAATGGTGATGAGACGGTCACTGCAACAACAAAGTCTTCACACAATGCAGCAGAACCGCCTCACAGTCTTCACCAGGAAAGGCGTCCTTCTCCTTGAGTGCAGGGTCAGGGGCAGTTTCACATGGCTCGGATGGGTGGTAGAGGAGGCTATGGTCACTCTCCCTCCAGATTTGGTTCATTATGTGATCATATTTTCTCCCTTAGCCCTGGGTCTACACACAGTCTCTACCGTCAGGTTTTCCTCTGCTCTCGGCCTCCTGCACCAGGGGGCACACTTTTCAGTAGTCTCAAGACTCTGTCTTCTGCGGCACTATATATTGATTTATGTTGCAGATCACATGCTGCACCACAATGCAGGTCAAATGCCACACGGCTGAAGATCACTGCATCGGGACATGACTGTCCATCACAACTAACTAAAAAGTGAATTGGGTCGCTTTGCGACTCGCAATTTGTTTCATGTGCAAACTGACAGTCGTAAGAAATCGTGAAGGTTTATTTACTCGAGACTGAGGGGTCTCAGCACCGCAGTCCTGTCCGCTGTCATTATGGTGCAGTCACATCCCGATGCTGAGATCTTTGCTCATACGATACATGCTGGGGCCCGAGTCACTGGTGGCCCCAGCCTTACACAGAGTACTTGCTCCCTTCTATACTCTGCTCCAGTTGGTTAGATGTGTAGCCCCATTTAAAGGGGTTTAAAGTGGCCGCCAGCAACCTGTCATAGAATGTGATCAGTACTGATTGCCTCCACTTAGAGCTTATAGAGCTCACTGCACACTACGCTCTTGCACATACCCCCCAACCGTCCCAGATCCGGTGGGACAGTGCTGGATTTTGATGGCTGTCCCATGTTCGTGGGATAGCTGTAGTACGTTCCATAGGTCGCAGACACAGCTGTCTGCTCCCCACATTCAACTCAGCTGCCGACGCACCCCAGTACAACTGCAAGAAAAAGGGGGTCAGTCAGCATACCCCAATGGCTAGAAACACGAAGAAAAACAACACAATGCACCAGCTCTCTGCAAACACACATAAAGTACAATAATACGGCCATAGTTATAGAAGACATTCTGGTGTTAATGCTGGAATTATTTTATACATTTCAGATTCTTGGCAAATACATTTTGTCCAAAAATCTTTGTGCCCGTCTGCCAGCGTCAAGGTGATCTCTATAGGATGGGAACCTGACACTAAAAAATACCTGTTATGTGCCATAATAAACTCCATTGAATCAAGGGAATGCAGGTACCAACACTCTATACCTCTCCTGGTGCCAGGCAGCTTCCAATGAGTTATATAACTATGGCATTATTGTACTTTATGCGTGTTTGCAGAGTGCTGCTGCATTGTTTTTTTTTCTTCATGTTTCTAACCATGGTGGCGTGCACCTGCGCATTGGGATGTGCTAACTGACCCCATTTTTTTTGCAGTTGTACTGCGTTGGAGGTGCGGCTGACACCTGGAGGTGTGGCTGACTCCAGGAGGTGTGGCTGACTCCTGGAAGCATGGCTGACTCCAGGAGGTGTGGCTGACTCCTGGAAGCATGGCTGACTCCAGAAGGTGCGGCTGACTCCTGGAGGTGTGGCTGACTCCTGGAGGCGTGGCTGACTCTAGGAGGTGTGACTGACTCTAGGAGGTGTGACTGACTCCTGGAAGCGTGGCTGACTCCAGAAGGTGCGGCTGACTCCTGGAGGTGTGGCTGACTCCAGGAGGTGTGGCTGACTCTAGGAGGTGTGACTGACTCCAGGAGGTGTGGCTGACTCTAGGAGGTGTGGCTGACTCCTGGAGGCGTGGCTGACTCCAGGAGGTGTGGCTCACTCCAGTTTTATAGAGATCACCTTGACGCTGGCAGTCGGGCACAAAGATTTTTGGACAAAATGTATTTGCCAAGAATCTCAAATTAACATAATAAGCGCAGCATTAGCACCAGGATATTTTCTATAACTGGCATTATTGTACGTTATGTGTTTGCAGAGTGCTGCTGCATTGTGTTTTTTTTTTTCTTTGTAACGCACCCCAGTAGGCACAATCACACATCACGATGGCAGAGTGTTCCGGCCCGTGAATTAGTGTGTAAGTCTCCTTCACAGACCAGCAGATGTGTGCCCGCACCATGCAGCGTCCCACTACATGATCGTGGGCACTGCAAACTAGTTTGATTGTGTTTTATTGTCATATCTTATGCCTGTATGCTGTACTTCATCTTATGTCATAATCTCCCATGTCACTATATGATTCTATGTGTAAGATCCTTTACACAGGCCTAGTTAGGGTGCACTACACTAGTTTCTCCACTAGATGGGGCAGTGTTACAGTGTTTATATAGCTTAGCTCAGGCCTAGTTAGGTCAGTCTTTCCTGAAGTCTAGTAAGAGAGCAGCCATGATGTAGCTGCCTGCTGGAGGGAGGCCTCCTGCCTCTCTGCTCTCTCCCTGTTGGCTCCACAGTCCAGGGTTAAAGCCTACAAGATTCAGCCCAGAGGTGAGAAATCTACTTCTACAGCTCGCTCCTCCGGGGTGACCAGTGACAAGCTGCAAACAGCAAGTATTCAAGGGGATTAGTATATTTTATTCAAGTCAAAGGATAGCAGACGGCCATACTTAAGGGCTTCCCAGGCACCTTTGCAATTAGGTGTAGGACACAGTTCCGGCATTCACACCTCCAGTTTAAATCCTGAGGACAGTTAGGCCAACTGTCAGAAAAGGACTGGAAATAGAGGTTCAAGGATTCTGAAAGCCACCTTCAACACAGGTTAGAATAAGGCGAGAGTTAATACCAGCCTTTTATACTTCAAAAGCCAAGTCTGAAGCAGTAGCTTTCAATATCCTACCCCGTATGCATGAGAGACTGTATTTCATATCTGGATGTACTAGACATTGTTTTATACTTGGATGTAACCGTTACCAGGAGCAATGTTCAGTAAAAGTTATAAGCTGGATTGCACCATCCTTGTCTCAGTCTCCAATTCCTCAGTTAACACTACAGTAAATGGTTGTACCACCATAAAAGGTACTGGCGTCACGGCTACAAGGGACCTTGCCATAGGCACATTAATACAGACCCTCAAGGGCACCTCGAACCACCATCTGGCCAGTGTCCCTTATACCAGAGTGTGCCCCAGAGAATTCCTGTGCCGTTCTCCTCTTCACTTATGCGAACCGCCCAGGGACGACATAACCGTGAGTAACCAGAACTGTACTTACCTCGGCCCACCTATTGCTCACACCGCGACCTCATGTGTAATTCCCCTGTCGGTCTGGCTCACTGCACATCGTACCTGCACTCAGGATGTGATCTGATCACTGGGGGAACACATAAGTGACTATCTAATGCTTTTTATTATTATTAGAGGTGGCACTAATAAAAGGGGGCACAATGGGGTCATTACTCCTGTGAGCGGGTGCAATCTGGGCATAACTTCTGTGAGGGGCACTAAAGGGATCAGGTGTGTAAAGATATGCATTAGGCAGAGTCAGAGGCATGGCTTAGTATTATAAAATTTGCTGCAGTGTGCATAACCGCTGCTGTTATCCCTTCTTATCATTTCCAAAAGTTGGAAGGTATGCTTGCATATACTGCGTATTGATGAGGGTTCCTGTCGGGCTGCTCAGCCATGAAGCCGTATGATAGGCAGGACCGTATCATTACCAACCATTGTACCTTTGCTTGTACTGCCCCATCACCATCCAACTTGGGCACGTAGCGAATCACAGCTATTTCCAGAGAGCCTCCATCACGGGTACAATAAGAATATGAACAGCATCTTGCTTGCCTAATGAACACAACCTGGGGCGAGCTGTCGTAGTACAACAGCATAAAACTGCAGGATCAATGGAGGAAATGATGATCCAGAATTCCAGCAGAAGCATGCTCCACCATCTTACAGCCTCCAGGCTATTATGTGTTGTAATACAGGAAGCAATGGTGACAAGAAGAGAAACCACCAGTTTGGGTTCACTCACCAGGAATGCAGGTGCAGGAATCCGGGAGGGCGGTGCCTGTTTCTCTGTAACAGGGCCTGGATTTTACTAGCTAAAATGTCTGTTTGCATGTGAGGAAACACTATGACCAGGCCTCTCAACAACACAGTAGAATGCCCCCGTAGTGCCCTCATACAGTAGTTATGCCCTGTTAGTGCCCCCACATAGTAGTTATCCCTAGTTAGTGCTCCCCCACACTAGTTATGCCCTGTTAATGCCCCCACACAGTAGTTATGTCTTGTTAGTGCCCCCGGACAGTAGTTATGTCTTGTTAGCGCCCCTGCACAGTAGTTATGTCTTGTTAGTGCCCCCGCACAGTAGTTATGTCTTGTTAGTGCCCCCGCACAGTAGTTATGTCTTGTTAGTGCCCCTGCACAGTAGTTATGTCTTGTTAGCGCCCCTGCACAGTAGTTATGTCTTGTTAGTGCCCCCGCACAGTAGTTGTCTTGTTAGTGCCCCCGCACCGTAGTTATGCCCTGTTAGTGCCCCCGCACAGCAGTTATGCCCTGTTAGTGCCCCCACATAGTAGTTATCCCTAGTTAGTGCTCCCCCACACTAGTTATGCCCTGTTTGTGCCCCCGCACAGTAGATATGTCTTGTTAGCACCCCTGCACAGTAGTTACGTCTTGTTAGTGCCGCCACATAGTAGTTATGCCTCGTAAGTGCTCTCACACACTACTTATACCCACCTTATGCCCAGCACAGTAGTTATGTCCCTTAAGCCCTAGACACTAGATTTCGGTGTCCTCACAGAATGAGTATAATCCTACACACACCTAGTCTTTCCCTAGTGCTTGGAGCGTCACTTACATGTGATTCTTTTTTGATGTCGCTAACAAATGTCTGCTGCATCATCATCTGTGGTCGCCGCCCCCACGTAAGACATTCATGGTAATGAACCGGATTGTGTAAAATTTCAGAAGGAGTTGGCCAAGAGAGCCAAGCGTGATGATAATCCCACTCAGAGAACCCACAACCTTCTGCACATGAATCAGTACCTCTATCAGGGGCGTAACTAGAAAAGGTCGGGCTCCATAGCAAAAATGCCCCCTACTCCGCAAGCAACTTCCCTATAACCCTCCTCCCATGGCTAATCAAGACCACCCAGACTTGCCTACGCCCCCCACCCTGTTTCATATGTTTATTTTTATTGATGAGCATTTCTACTCTAATCTATATGTCTGCATTGTATTTGGACAATACTGCTCCACCCAGCTTTCCCCAAGCCTAATAGTGCAGCTTCCATCTTCCCTGGTATAGAACTTTGCATATTCATCAATGTATACTATTTTCTGCAAGTGTGATATCCTTGTGATTAGTCCTAGAGATGCTCTTCCAATTGACCTGTGATTTATGTGACTGTTGTTCTGCTTATGATCTGTAGTGATTTTGTCACGGGGCATCAAAGGTGCACTCGGTCTCCCATCGGCCGCAGACCTGCTGCTTAGCTTTGGGAGCGAGGATCTGTGTTTGGCCTCGTTCCCAGGGCGGCTTTGCTAGCTGGGAGGCTCCCTGCTACTAGGTCTGCCTTGAGCGCCGAGCTGATCACTCGGTGCTCGACTTGTCTGTCTGTCGGTCATGTGACGGTGGCCACGTCACATGACCCTTAGACCCCACTATAAATACAGGCGGCCTGCTGGCCACAGGTTGCCTGTTAATTCTAGGTTCCTGGCTATTTGTTGGACTACTGAATACTACCTGATCCTGTTCCCTGACGATCCTTTGCCTGTTGCTCCTGTACTGCGTATCCGTCTTGGTATTGTGACCTCGGCTCCCATCTGACTACTTTTTGCGAACTCCTCTGGTACTTCTCTACTCTCCTGGTATTTGACCCCGGCTTCTCCTGACCATTCTTTGCTTAAGCCTTTGTACTGCGTAGCTCTCTTGGTTCTGACCCGGTCCGTTCACGTTCCGTATTTTGTCTTGTCTGTCTTCCCTGCACATATCCTAAGTGATGATACATAAGTAAGGGACTGTCGTCCAGTTGTCCCCTGTCATCAGGACTTGTGAGGCAAGTAGGCAGGGCCAGGGGTGAGGGTGGAGTGTGGACGTGACCATTACAGATTTTATGGCCCATCCAGATGCTTAGCTTTGTTTGTTTACCTACATATAGCATCTCTTCTCATGTGCCATACTTCAGTGATTAATTGATTGATGGGCTAAATTCCCCCTAGTTCTGTGATCACACTTCCTATAAATATAGACCCAGTCTAAGAGGAAGCACTCTCAGGGGTCAGCACGAGCCAAAAGCACCATCTCTGCCAAAGCACCATTTTGCCTAAGCGCTTGGCAGTTGGACAGGGCAGGAGACGGAGATGCTGTGTGTACCACTCCAGCACAGGTATGCTACAATCTCGTCTCACTCAGGCTGCTCTTCTCATCACTATGGCTTCTACTTTCACATTAAACCACACCGTCCCCCCTCTGTCCCGTCTCTCCACATCAGTCCCTTCGTCCTTCCCTCACCCTTGTTCAGTTCCCATACACTTTATACCCTCATATATTACACTCACCCATCTTTCTCCACGGTGCAGTATAAAAAACACCCAAATAAATCTCTCAACCACTTGCTGTCTCTTTCTGTTCTCCTGCTACTAGCTGCAGGGGATATTTCACCAAACCCTGGCCTCCCTCTGTTGCTAACTTCTCCTCTGCCACATATAGAAACTCCAAAAATCTGATTAATGTTCACTGCACGTCCTCTCCAGTCTCTTTTAACTGCGCACTCTGGAACGCACACGGTCGGTCTGTAATAAACTACCCACAATCCATGATTTCTTCCTCTCATGCTCTATGAACTTGCTAGCCCTTACAGAAACCTGGCTTGAACCCTCTGACACTGCTTCCAATGCTGCCCTATCCTATGGTGGACTTCACTTCTCTCATACCCCCAGACCTGATGACAGGCACGGTGGAGGAGTAGGCATACTACTTTCTCCACAGTGCACATTTGAGGTCATTACCCCTGTACCCTCTCTCACATTCCCCTCTTTTGAGGTTCACACCATTAGACTCTTCCATTCATTCCCCCTGAGAGTTGCAGTTGTCCATCGTCCTCCAGGCTCCCCCCGCCAATTTCTGGATCACTTTGCAGCTTGGCTTCCTTACTTCCTTCTGAATCACTAACTCTTATTATGGGTGATTTTAATATCCCCATTGATGATCCTACCTCCCCATCAGCCGCTCACTTTCTTTCTTTAACCACCCCTCTTGGCCTATCACAACTTGCTTCCTCTGCCACGCATGAGCAGGGCAATATACTTGATCTAGTCTTCTTCCATCACTGCTCAGTCTCAAACTTTAGTAACTTATCCTTCCCACTTTCTGACCACAATCTTCTTTCATTTACCATAAAGACCTCTCACTTTTCTCATGGCAATCCTACTTTTCACACTTGCAGAAACCTACACACCATTAACTGCCAGCAACATATTAACACCCTATAACTAGCTCTTACCCCAATCACTTCCCTCCCCTGTCCAGACTTGGCTGCCAAGCATTACAACCAGACCCTTAAAACCACCCCAGATGAAGTTGCTCCAATATCAATCCGACCCTCTCTACACAGAACACGGCAGCCCTGCACACACCTGAAACACGGTTTCTCCAGTGCTGCTAAAGATGTGCAGAACGCTTATGGAGAAAATCGCGAATATATCAGCAGACTTCCTCCATTATAAATTTATGCTCAAAACATACAGTATAATTCGGCTCTCAACATTGCCAAACAAAAGTACTTCACCTCTCATCTCCTCACTCTCAAATAACCCAAAATGACTTTTTGACACTTTTCATTCCCTTCTAAGCCCTAAGGTTCCAGAATCTGCCACTGACCTCTGCGCTGATGGCATGGCCACTTACTTCAGAGACCAGATTGGTAGTATCCGGCAGGAAATTATCTCCCAGTCCCCAAATAATTTTAATCCTCCTCCCTCCAATTTCTCCACATGCTCTCTCTCTCCTCTTTTGACCCTATAACAGAGGAAGAAGTCTCTAGGCTTCTCTCTTCTTCTCGACCCACAACCTGTAGCAGTAATCCTATTCCATCACACCTCCTCCAGTCCCTCTCCCCGGCTGTCATCACTCACCTAACTACAATTTTTAACCTCTCTCTCTCTTTTGGTATCTTTCCCTCCTCTTTCAAACACTCTATTATCACCCAACTACTAAAGAAACCATCTCTTGACCCGACCTGGCTGCTAACCACCGACCTGTTTCTAACCTCCCCTTCATTTCTAAACTCCTTGAATGTCTTGTCTACTCTCGCTTAAGAAGCTATCTCTCTGCAAACTCTCTTCTTGGCCCCTTACAATCTGCCTTTCGCCCTCTTCACTCTACAGAAACTGCCCTTAGTAAAGTGTCTAACGATCTCCTAACAGCAAAAAGAAATGGTGACTATTCTCTACTGATTCTGCTGGATCTCTCTGCAGCGTTTGATACCATAGACCATAAACTCCTCCTCACCATGCCCCACTCAATTGGCCTTAAGGACACTGCTCTCTTGGTTCTCTTCCTATCTCTCTGGTCACTCATTTAGTGTATAATTCGCTGGCTCTTCTTCTTCTCCTCTTCCTCTTGATGTCGGCGTTCCTCAGGGCTCAGTACTAGGACCTCTACTCTTCTCCCACTATACCGCCCCCATCGGACAGACTATCAGTAGATTTTGATACCATCTCTATGCTGATGACACCTAACTATACACTTCATCCCCTGACATCACCCCTGCTTTACTCCAAAACACCAGTAATTGTCTGGCAGCTGTCTCTAACATCATGTCCTCTCTGTGTCTAAAACTGAACTTCTTATCTTTCCCCCCAATCTACTAACTCACCTAAACTTGATATTTCAATTTTGGTCTGCAGCACTATCATAACTCCTGTGTAACATGCCTGTTGTCTTGGGGCCACAGTTGACTTTGATCTTTCCTTTGTTCCCAATATTCAATCACTTAGACGCTCTTGTCATCTGCACCTCAAGAATATCGCCAGAATCTGCCCTTTTCTTACGGTGGAAATGGCAAAAACTCTTGTTGTTGCCTTGATTCATTCTCGTCTTGACTACTGCAACGCATTACTAACCGGTCTCCCTCTCACTGAACTCTCCCCCCTTCAGTCTGTTCTAAATGCTGCAGCCAGGCTCATCAATCCATCCAACCGCTACACTGATGCTACTAGTCTGTGCCAGTCACTTCACTGATTGCCCATCCACCACAGAATACAGTTCAAACTTCTCACCCTCACCCACATAGCTCTCCACAGTGCTGCACCTCCATACATCTCCTCCCTCATCTCCATCTACCACCCTACTAGTGCTCTCCACAGTGCTGCACCTCCATACATCTCCTCCCTCATCTCCATCTACCACCCTACTCCTGCTCTCCACAGTGCTGCACCTCCATACATCTCCTCCCTCATCTCCATCTACCACCCTACTAGTGCTCTCCACAGTGCTGCACCTCCATCCATCTCCTCCCTCATCTCCAGCTACCACCCTACTCGTGTTCTCCACAGTGCTGCACCTCCATCCATCTCCATCTACCACCCTACTCCTGCTCTCCGTTCTTTTAGCAACCTAAGATTAATAACTTCCATAATTCATACCTCTCACTCCCATCTTCAAGACTTTTCTTGAGCTGCACCTACTCTCTGGAATACTCTGCCACTGGAATACTAGGTCAATTCACAGCTTCTCAACCTTCAAACGTGCCTTAAAAACACATCTTTTCAGGTAGGCTTATCAACCTACCTAAAATGACTTTTCCCAGACTAAACCTTTTCCCAACCAACTCCTATGGCCGTAACTCGATCCTCTAGTAGTCCCAAACCCAAAGCAGATCGTCCGGCACTGCTCCTGTCCATTCAATAATGGCTCAAATCCTACTTATCACAATCAACTACCTTATGTGTCACCCCCAATTCTTCATAGAATGTAAGCTCTTGCGAGCAGGGCCCTGACTCCTAGTGTTTCATATTAGCCAGTTTGTTTTCTTTCGTACATGAACCCTATGAATTTGTAAAGCGCTGGTGGCGCTATATATATATACATTTTATTATTATATTATTATTATACTCCGCTCCCACTGACGTGGCACAACAGATACGGGAGCTCTCTTCCAGTTCATGTTTATGTATTTTTAATGCATGACTTTTTAAATTTAAATTGATGTTTTAAGGTTGGTGTTTAAAAGTTTTGAAACGCGTGAATTGTGCGGGATAGCAGGGATGTGTTCATACATGTGAAGCTGTTTTGGAAAATAAAGACTTTGCAATGAAATCGCATTCAAGTGCTGGAACCCTTCATTTCATTTCTCTATAATCAGAGTATTTACCTGGTTCATTCCGTGCATGTAGAAACAGATTATGGTGAGCTGGATCTCTATACAGACAGATATGACTACCCCTTCAGACAAAATAGGATCTTTAGAATCACCCCCCCAGGAAATCTGCGCGACAAAGCATCCGCCTTGATGTTCTTAACCCCAGGGCGGTAGGTGACAATGAAGTTAAATCTGGTGAAAATCAGCGACCATCTGGCCTGTCTTGGATTCAGTCGTTTAGCCGACTCAAGGTAAGCCAGATTTTTTAGATCAGTAATTACTGTAATAGGATGAATTGCTCCTTCCAACCAATGGCGCCATTCTTCAAAAGCCAACTTAATGGCCAGCAATTCCCTATTACCCACATCATACTTTCTTTCAGCAGTCAAAAGTTTTTGAGAGAAAAAAACACAAGGGCGCCATTTACTAGGTGAAGTACCTTGCAACAAAACTGCTCCCACCCCTACCTCAGATGCATCACCCTCTACAATGAATGGCTGAGACACGTCCGGTTGCACCAGAAAAGGGGCTGAAGCAAAACATTCCTTCACAGCAGAAAAGGCTTGTAATGCCGCTTCAGACCAGACTGAGAAATCGACCCCCTTCCTAGTCATGTCTGTTAAAGGTTTAACCACAGTTGAATAGTTCAAGAGGAATTTACGGTAGTAGTTGGTAAATACCAAAAAACGCATATGCGCTTTCAGATTTTCGGGTCGATCCCAGTCCAGCACCGCACAGACTTTCTCGAGATCGGGATCCATACGAAAATTTGAGGGTGAGAGCAGGTAACCCAGGAATTGCACTTCCTGAATAGCAAAAACACATTTTTCCATCTTCCCATACAATTTTTTCTCTCTTAGGATCTGTAATACCTGTCTCACATGATCCTGATGAGTCTCCATGTCTGGAGAATAAATTAGTATGTCATCCAAAAATACAACAACGAACCTTCCCACCAGATGATGAAAGATGTCATTGATAAAGTGTTGAAAAACCACTGGAGCGTTGTCTAACCCAAAGGGCATGACTAGATTCTCAAAATGACCCTCAGGGGTATTAAATGCGGCCTTCCACTCATCCCCCTCCCTGATCCTTACCAGATTATATGCCCCCCTCAGAACAAATTTAGAGAACACCTTGGCACTGACAATCTGATTAAACAAATCCAGAATCAAAGGAAGGGAGTAAGGATCACGGACGGAAATACGGTTGAGCTCATGGAAATCCAGGCATGGTCTAAGGGTACCATCTATTTTTTTTACAAAGAACAACCCAGTAGCCATTGGGGATTTGGATGGTCTGATATGACCCTTCGCCAAGCTCTCAGTGATATACTCTCGCATAGCCTTTCAGGCTCTAATAAATTATACAACCGAGACTTGGGCAGTTTAGCTCTAGGAATAAATAAGATTGACGGGACAATCATACTCTCGATGTTGGGGTAACTCCTGGTTACTACGCTAGGAAAACACATAAAAAGAATTGGAAATGAACAAGGGTACAGTTTTAATGGTGACCAAAGAGAAAGACACATTAAGACAGTTGTCCATGCAAAAATCACTCCAATCGAGAATCTGGCCAATCGATGGTAGGGTTATGTTTGCTTAACCATGGTAAGCCCAATACCATCGGAGTAGGCAGACCATCCAACAGATAACACGAGACAGATTCCTGATAGAAATCACCCACTCTAAAATGGATGTCATTTACCACCTGCGATAGGCATTTTTGGGTAAGAGGTGCAGAATCAATTGCAAAGACAGAAATGCTTCTCTCTAGTGCACTAGTAGTCAACCCATGAAAACAAACAAACTGTCCATCAATCAGGTTAACCCCAGCCCCACTGTCGATAAATACCTCAATCGATTTCCACAGTTTTGGACTCTAGCGCCACCTCGGCAGACAGGAGAAATTGGGTACTACCAGTAAAAGACAAAAGTTTTCTTGCTCCCCACCGACACCACCAATAGTAATTTGGGGATTAAGAGTTTATTTATTTTTGCTTACACCTTGACGCTGAATGTACAGACAAATATGCACAAAATGTTCCTTCTTTCCACAACAAAAACAGACTCCCTTCATATGACCAGAGCTCATACCAGCAGTCCCAGGAGTAGCTCCCCCCAACTGCAAAGGCTCCTCCCAAGGTGTAACCACAGGTCTCTTTACCATAAGTGTCAAAGGAAGCCGCCACCTTATTTGACAGTACGTCCTGAGGTTGAGGACCCTTAAATCTCCCCCTCAGGCGTCTATCCAGATGTACAGCAAGGGACATAGCTGCATCCAATGACTCAGGTTTTTCATGAAAGGCCAACACGTTCTGCAGACTCTTAGATAGACCCTGACAGAACTGGCTACGGAGAGCAGGATCATTCCACTCCGTATCCGTAGCCCATTCAGCTACCTCAAAAGACAGTCCCTGCAGCTGTTCGACCAGTACAGAGATAGGATCCATAGCTGCACTGACCTGAACGAAATTGTGTTTTTTGTGGTGGTTGATAATGTCACGATCAGTGTGGGGGGGAAACTCCACACTGAACACAGGAGGGAAGGGGAACAGTAACTGGGCCTGGAAACTAGGGAAGAAACAGGTCACCTCCTAGACAACCCTAATCCGGGCCCTGACTACCTATCAATATGGAAAATGCAGCAGCACCCTGCAAATCAGATAAAGTACAACAATGCCAGTCACAAAAATTATAGTGCTAATGCTACGCTTATTTATAAAGTGAGATGCTTGGCCATTGCATTTTGTACAAAACCATCTGAGCCCGTCTGTCGTACGTCAAGGCGATCTCTGTTAGAGTCGTGCACTCCTGATTAGCCTGTCTGCCCTATAGGCTGATTTAAATTAGTTTCACTATAAAGCTGTAGCCTTCTCTCACTACATTCATTGGAAGCTGTCTGGCACAAGGAAAGGTATAGAGTGGGCTCGGCATGCATGTTGGTACCTGCATCCCTTGTAATGGAGGCCATTATGGCACCAAAAATGGTAAAAGGCAGAGTGTATTCAGCATGCATGTGGATCCAGCACTCCCTGAATTTTATGGCGGCCATTATGGTGCATAACAGGTAGTATTTAGTGTTAGGACCCGTCTAACGGAGATTGACTTGACGTACGGCAGACGGGCTCAGGTGGTTTTGTACAAAATGCATTGGCCAAGCATCTCACATTATAAATAAGCGTAGCATTGGGGGCGGAGCCAGCGCTTGATCCGGATGGACGTGTAGAGCGCTGCTCTCCTGCCTGCATATCCCTCACAGCACCTTATCACAAGCCTACCAAAGCCTGAAAATGGTTAAAATCGGGGGCCAAAAGCCCACTGACCAGCCAGGAGGCAATCGCCCCCAGAATCAAGCGGGAGAAATCGAGCGAGATTCTAAGATGGCGCCCGGCACCCCACGCTCCGGTCATAAACAACCATCTGCCTGTAGTGATGACCAGGTAGGAAATGACCCCAGTGAAGCGGAATGCCTACCGATATCTAGAGCCTTTCTGAAGGAAGCGCTAGCTGAGGCTCTGAGCCCCATAAGTGTGGACATTTCTTCTATAAAAGAAGACATCAGGCACATAGGTAGGAGAGTGGAGGCCCTAGAAGAATCGCAGGCCACAACCCTCCAGCATCAAAGGGAGGTCTCATCTAGCCTGTCGCTAGCACAGTGTCATTTAAATGCCTTGTACACAGCTATGGAAGATCAGGAGAACCGAAGCAGGCATAACAACCTGCGTTTCAGAGGGATTCCTGAGACCATTATGGCAGTGGACATTCCGGAAACGATAATCCAAATATGCCTTAAAATTCTGGGCCCTGACTCGGCACATGAAGTACTGCTTGAGCGGGCTCACAGAGCCCTTAGACCAAAACCAAGGGACGGCGAACCACCCAGAGATATAATATGCAGATTTCTACATTTTCCAGTGAAAGAAGCCATTTTGACCGGCGCGAGGAGCTCTAACTCAGTAGAATGGGAGAACATCAGCATTTCCATCTACCAAGACCTGTCACAATCAACCCTCAGAAAGCGCAAAGCTTTAAAACCTCTTACGGATTGGCTTAGACAGAAAAGAATTATCTATAGATGGACATTTCCCTTTGGTTTATCCTTCCTCCATGATGGCCGTCGTATTCATATCTCGTCGTTTGCGGATCTGGACAAGACCTACGATCTCCTCCAACTTCCCCCGCTGCCTATCGCTAACTGGGACATGGTCCAGAATCTGAACTCTCTTCCAGAACTACCCAAGACCATCCCCTGGGAGCCCCAACGCACCCCAAGGCCACAAAGAAACAGCAAAAGAAGAGGTTCCTTCTCCACCCCAAAGCGTCTCTCCATGGCGGACAGCTAATTAGCCCTTTCTTCCTCCTCTCTTTCTCAATTTAGGATCTAGGTGACCTAGAAAAGCGTCAGATGGGACTCAATACAGCTGAGTTTTTCTTTTACATTTGATTTTATGACTACGTGCTATATGCTTGGTGTGGTGCTGGGTCCGCCCTATTTTCGGGCCCTGCTCTTCACTGAGTAGTAGACGTAGAGACAGTGGGGACTTCTCCTTGGAGATTTCTCATCTGTTTGAATGCCAGGCTAGTCATGCTATATTTAATTTTATTTTGTTTTTTGCACTAATGTTTTTTCCCCATCTGCATAGGCTCTACTATATTGAGAAAGTTAAATGTGCCGCCTTACTAGCATGTTTTCTGTTTAATAATTTGAGTGTTGTTGCAGCAACAGAAAAGTTCTCCAGCCTTCCCCCCTTACTAATACCGCATAAACTCACTATGTTTTGGTATCCTTATTACTCTAGAGGGAAAGTGCTTCTGGGTATACTACCCTTTCCCCCCTGTTACTGGTTCTGTTTTCTCAGACAAACAGAGTATGCATACATCTTATCTTGTCTGGAGGATATTCATCCTCTTATTGTTTTTACTTAAGTTTTTTAGTTACTGTTCTTCTGGTTCTTACCCTGACAGGTACTTCAGAAACAATTCTATACCCTTTTCAATATGGATGCGGGGACCCCCACCGGAAGGGAGGCAATTTGAAGGGAAAAGTCTTAGGAGATGGGTGTTTAGCGGATCCTCTCGTGGCTGTGCTCTCCGCCTCACGATGTCTCTGGTTTTTCAATTACTTAATGGTTTTGTCACTTACAGCTTGGGGCCGGCCCTCCCCACTGAAAATTTATGGCGGACTTTAAGTTAGCCTCCTATAATGTAAAGGGGTTGAGATCCCCCTCAAAGAGGTGCCAGATCTTATCTCTCCTGCACAAGGAAAAATGCTCAGTGATATTTCTCCAAGAGACACATTTTAAGCACAACAACTATCCTAACCTTTCCTTTTCCAGATTCCCTTGCTGGTATCATTGTGGGGCTGGGGGTGCAGCTTCGAGGGGAGTCAGCATAGGCTTCCGCAGAGGCCTTCCATTCCAATACAAGTCCCACATCCAGGACCCTGATGGTCGATATTTAATCCTTAAAGGTCTGGTAGGACAGTCTATGATTACATTTGTAAATGTTTACGCCCCTAACACTGACCAACTTGACTGGCTTACTAATATTCTTTCCTTAATAGAGCAACATAGAGAGGGCTTCCTGCTTGTCGCAGGAGACTTTAACGTCGCTTTTAACCCCTTACTAGACACATCCTCTAAAAAATCCCCTATCTCCACAAAAAACCTCAGACGGTTACATAATACGCTACACAAACTGGGAATTATAGATGTATGGCGTTGTCATAACCCAGATTTAATAGACTACTCCTTTTACTCGCCCCCTAATAACACCTATAGCAGAATTGATTATATTCTAGTCCCAAAGGAGAAAATACAATACTGTACTGTACCCAAGATAGGAGACATCACTCTATCAGACCACTCTCCAATTTTCTGTACCATATCCCCGGATATAAAAAGTGCTAAGCAACCCAATTGGAGATTTAATGAATCCCTCTTGAGTAATGAGAAACATACTGCCCAAATCTCCTCTTACCTAGAAGAATATTTTCTAATTAACAACACCCCTGAGGTAGCCCCCCAAGTTGTCTGGGACGCCCATAAAGCTTATATACGTGGAAGATTGATCAGCCTTTGCTCCTTCTTAAAGAAAGAGTCAGAGAGGAAACTTAACACCCTGCTTTTGCAAATCCATCAGGTAGAAAAAGCCCATAAACAATGTTTGTTGGCACAGAAACTTGCGGAACTCTCTTCTCTTAGAACTCAGCTGAAAAACCTTCTGAATGAGCGTTCAGCCAAATTTTTTCTGTCCGCCCAGCAGAAGATTTATGCTCATGGGAATAAGGCTTCAAAGTATGTTATGAGCCGTATCAAGCAGAGGAGAGTCTCCCGCTATGTTCAGTCCATTAAATCCCCCCAGGGTACTCAGTTATTCAAAGCTGATGAAATTGCTGAACAATTTAGACTGTTCTACAAATCTTTATATAATCTCCCGGCCTCTAATCTCCCTAACCCCTCCTTAAGCAGAGAGAGCAATATCAACTCGTTTCTGGAGACCCTTCACCTCCCAGCACTAACTTTGACACAACAAAATTCCCTGACTACACCATTCAGTATCTCAGAATTAATTACTGCAATTAAAGCTACCCCTAGAGGCAAATGCCCTGGCCCCGATGGTCTTCCCATAACTTATTATTCATCCTTTCAAAGTATCCTACTACCCCACTTACTTCGTATATGTAATCTCTCATTGGCCAATAAACCACTCTCTCCCGATATGACCAAAGCAGTCATTACGGTAATCCCCAAAGAGGGTAAGGATCCCTCGAGCTGCTCCAATTATCGCCCGATTTCCTTACTTAACGTGGATCTTAAACTCTTAGCAAAAATGCTGGCCACTAGGCTCCAAAGCTTACTCCCTGAACTTATTCGGCCTGATCAGGTGGGATTTGTTAAAGGTAGGGAAGGCAAAGATAACACCACAAAGATCCTGGATGCCCTGTTCTATGCCTCACATAAACCCTGCCCTCTGGTCTTGCTTGGCACGGACGCCGAGAAAGCATTTGATAGAGTGGATTGGATTTATATTAAATTAGCCCTGGCAAAATTCCAAATTCCTGAGCAATATATTGACTCTATATTCTCCATGTACACTTGCTCCTCGGTGTCCGTGTCAGTAAACAGACTTCTTTCCTCCCCTTTCCCCATTAGAAACGGAACGAGACAGGGGTGCCCCCTCTCTCCACTCATTTTTGTCCTTGTAATGGAATCCCTCCTTCAAGCCCTCAGACAAGACGGTGAAATTTAGGGCCTTAGGGTGGAGAAGCAAGAGTTTAAATTAGCGGCTTTCGCCGACGACCTGTTGATCATCACCACTAATCCACAGAGATCTATGCCCAGGATTCTCTCGATACTTGACCTCTTTGGCTCTCTCTCCAACTTTAAGGTCAATCCTTCTAAATCCCAGATTTAACACATGGGTCTATCCTCCGCCAGTCTTGCCTCCCTCCAATTAAACTCCCCTTTTAATTGGCAAACCCAACAATTAACTTACCTAGGGATAAAATTGTCCTCCAACCTCCCTGACCTATTCCAATTGAATTATAAACCCCTTTTAGCCTCTATGATAGCTCAAATGGACTCCCTGGACTCTCCCTACCTCTCATGGTTTGGAAGGAAGAATATTTTTATGTCACTGATCATGCCGAAACTTACATATATGATGCAAGTCCTCCCTATCAATATCCCTAATTCATATTTTGCTTCCTTAAACAAGCATATCCGTAAATTTATCTGGCAAGGCAAAAACCCCCGTATCTCCTTCGATACCTTAACTAAACCCAGAACCAGAGGAGGTATTGGCCTTCCTGATCCTAAATCATATATGCAAGCCATTCAACTTTCCAGAGCTATTGATTGGATTAGGGAGCCCACACATAAATCCTGGCTCACGCTAGAGACTGCTCTCCTTCCCTCCTCTCCCAGGGCTTTGTTGTTGGCTGACAGGCTACCCCCGTCCCAATCCTCAATACCTAACCCTATTGTACGCAGCACCTTAAGGGTCTGGGGTGGCCTCTCATCCATCAGCGGAGCTCCATTATCTCTCACCTCGCTTATGCTCATAAAAGACATAATTAGTTTGGCCCCCAAAGAACTGAGAGACAGTTGTCCGCTGCTTATTAGGTCCTCATTGTTCCCCATAACCCATTTCCTAGATGCAGAAGGATGTATCATCTCTGACTCGGAAATATGCAAACTTCTAGGGACACAGATCCATAATCCCACCCTGTTACGCTTTCTTAAGACTGAAACACTCAGTAGGGTTAAACATTCTCAAGTATTGGAGGAAACAAAATGGTTGGTGGAAATGCTGACCAGCAAGCGATACCCTCCTAAACCCATCTCCACAATTTATAGGCACCTGAAATCCCCTACCTCCTTTGTTAAACCAGCAATAGTAGGCAAGTGGGAAAAAGATCTACAAAGATCACTGACACCTCAAGAAACTTCAAGAATCTTAATCCTTCCACACAAAGCATCTAGATGCATTCGAGTCCAAGAAAACGGATACAAGATTCTTATGCAATGGTATAGAACCCCAGATAAAACCTATAGATACAGTACGTCAGCCTCTGATCTGTGTTGGAGATGCCATAACACCAAAGGAACCTTCTTACATATTTGGTGGGCTTGCGATAAGATTAACCCATGGTGGCACACAATCACCAAAATATGTAACCAGATATGTGAGTCATCCCTTCCTTGTTCTCCTGAATTGACACTGTTATCTTTAGGGATGGAAAATCTAGACAAACATAGAAAAGCCCTCTTTACTCTCCTTTTGGCAGCGGCTAGATTGCTTTTACCTACCCACTGGTTATCCTCTGAAATTCCCAGTACTGAACACTGGACGAATAAAGTTGACCAGATTTATAGACTAGAGGAAATTTCACACTGGGAGGCACAATCTAGACCTTCCTTCTTAAAAACTTGGACACCCTGGAAACGTTACAGGAACTTCTCCTAGGTGTAAATTCCTTGAAGCTTTTTTGCTTTCATAACCCTCTCTAATACACCCCTCCAGGTAACAAAGTGTTATCAATTCATACCACTCCCCCCCCCCTCCCTCTCATCCCCCCCCCCACCTGCACACATATAATATAGAATTGTTAACTTTATTTTTGCACTTTTATGCTTAACCTGACTTTACTGTCAAGTTTATACTTCTTCCTGATACCTGTCAAGTTTTGGCTTAACAGCCCTTTGGTTCCTTGTTTTTATTTGTGACACCTTTCTTTAGGTGATCTTCGCTTATGATTATGTCACATGTATTGTTGTACGCCTTGCTTATTGGATAATGTACTTTGCCATGAAAAAATTGAAAACAATAAAAATTTTCTATTTAAAATAAATAAATAAATAAGCGTAGCATTAGCACTATAATTTTAGTGACTATGGCATTGTTGTACTTTATCTGATTTGCAGGGTACTGCTGCATTGTCTTTTTTTCCCTCTAGGTCTTTGCCATGGCAGAGTGCACCTAGGTATTTTTTTGCAGATACCTATCAATATGAATAGACCTTGAAGGTAGGAATATTCATAAGCAGTATACCTAGGCCATGATTTCCCAATAAGGTCCTGGAATAAGTATAAGACCAGAGACAACCTATTCCTCCCCAAATGGACGAATGGAAGTCTCTGTCTCAGGCCCTGATACAACAACAGGGAATATAACAAATACAAACAAAATGCGACACTTAACTTTTGTAGAGATGGAAGAACAGGAACACCAGAGACGACCTCACACCAGCTCAGCCAAACCCAAATGAAGCTATCAACCGCATAGTCAGAAGGGTGGGGTGAGACTATAAAGGGTAGAAGTGATGACCACTGAGCAACATCTGAGAAAAGGGAAGTGGTCATTAACCCTATCAACACTGAATCAAGAGAAATCAAGGAGGCTGTTAGATTCCTCCACGCTCAGCCAATCTCCTTGATTTCCTAACATCAGTCACCTGAAGGACCGTGACACTCACATTCCCAGGCTTCTTACTTGCACTTTGTAACATGTGCAGCCATCATTTTAGGAAAAATTGATTTGTTACTTTAAATCTTCTAAGAAATTCAGATTGGTTGCGAATTAAAGTTTTCCTAAATTTGGGGTCGAGATTTCCAGCAGTTTTTACTGAGGTTGAATTTATTTGGACCTGAATAAAATGTTCAGATGTTCGCTGATTTCTACTTTTAAGATACATATTAACCTCTTCACATAAAGTTCAGCATTTCATCTTGTGCAGTATAAGGGGTTTGGTTTTGAAAGAAAGGGTCACCTAGATCCAGAACTGGTTGAAATTTCCCCATGAAGATCAAGACAAAGTAGCAGAATTGAGAAAACTTCAGCCAAAAAAACACAAATACTGGAATGAAAAAACAAGCACGCAATCACCTGACACACAGTAAAATATGTACAGGGTTCTCAGACCACTCAGCTAAGATATCAGAGAGCGCTCAGCTCAGGCTCACCTTATATCACATTTAACTTTTGATTTATCGATTGCATTTTACTTCTTTTTTGGGGGATACACATAACAAAAACAAGGAATCCACCGAAGTCCAATTTATTTTATTTTATGTTTTTCTTGAGAAAGAACTTTATTCTAGGGTTAAAAACACATGTGGGGATACCAATAGGATTTATTTTTTGTGTTGAAGCATTTTGAGGATATAACTTTTTTTTTTTACATAGCTGTTTTTGTTGGTATTATTTATGGTACATATAATTTATTGATTAATTATTGCATTTTTGGGGGTTGGGGCTACAATTGCAAAGAAACTCTGCAATTCTGCCCTTGTTTCTATTAAACTGCAAAAAAAAAAAAAAAGAAAGATTGAGAGTCATTTAACAAGAGTATACAAAAGTACAGGAAGCAAGTGGATTTATATTCAGATCTACAACCAAGGTTGTAAGGAGCACAGGTAGAGAACATCAATTAGATGTGCCCTGCAGATACCACTGTGTGGGGTCAGATGTCCTCTCCAGTTAGTTTGCATTTTCCTTTACCGAGATCCCCATCAATTTCTGCATTTGGGGCGAACTCCCCATCAGACTTCATGCCCAGCTGCACCTTTACACCTTTAAAATAATCTATTTTTATAGTCTGGGTGAGAAGTTGTCTATCAGGACTAACATGTGATATGTTTCATCTGTAAATGCAAATAAATCTGGCCTAGTTGCTGAACTGGAAGGAGTGGTCATAGAAATATATATATATATGCAGCACATGGCCATGGACTTTATTTCTTAGGAGGTTCTCAGCCTACACCAAGGACACAAGCTCCTTATTGTAGAGCCAAGCCATGGGAATGTCACTCGCGTTACTGGTAATGTTGTTTGTCGGTGAGTGACTTCTTCTTGGTTGTTGTCTTTGGATTTTTTTTGTGATTTTGTTGTATTTGTTCTTGATGTCTTTAAGGGGGTTTCATCTAGGTTTTTCTAAAATATTTCCCAGAACACAATGACCCACTTCATAGAAACTGGAACATTACCCCCTCAATATTGAGAGATCTTTTGGTTAAAATTCACACCAAAGCATTGAAAAACACTCCATGGACCAGTTTTGGCCATCTGTCTATAGAGTTATTTTTTATATATTTTTTTTAGAATATGGACATTTATATCAGTAGCAAAAAAGAAATTATGAAGTGGGACACTAAACATGATTTTTTTGTTTCCTTCCACAGTTTATCCTTCATCTTCCACTACCACAACCTCATCACCGCCGGTGTGCGGCTCCCCAGTATTCTCCAGCAGGATAGTCGGGGGCACAGACGCTCTGGATGGAAGATGGCCCTGGCAGGTCAGCGTGCAGTATTATGGCAGCAATATATGTGGAGGGAGCCTGATCTCCCGCCAGTGGGTGATGTCCGCAGCAAACTGCTTTCCATAGTAGGTATAGTAGATGATTATCTTGTGAATGTGATTTTCTTGGCTCCAGTGAGTATTAGTAAATGTCAGCCATTATTTGTCTTCTGTTTGTCAGAGTATCTCCATGTAACCTGTAGGCTTTTATACAAATATAGCTGCAGGGAAAGAAATAATGCTCATGGAGATCCAAAGTATATTGAGGTGTAGCCCAGACTCATTGGTCTTCCATAATATTCCTTTCCCACTGAGGTTCAGTCCAGCAGTGGAATAGAAAGGGTATTTTCAAAAAGTTACTTTCCAAATTTAGGAGCGATCTGATGAAGGCTTCTGTAATGAAACCTTCTGTACATTCTCCACCTCTGTTAAGATGTCCATGATGAACACAGACAGCGGCATGACAACACAGATAGACTGAGTTCAAAATACAAAATATATCTTCAGTTCCTCCCGATTTTCTCATTGTGTTTTCACCTGTGATAAGGATTAGCTGGATTTTTGGGCTTTCTCTCAGTGACTGCACCTCTTGCTTGTGATGTAGCCCTCTTCTTAATAGTTCAGTGGCTGCCAACAAATTTTGTTGAAATCTATAGAATAAAGACATTCAAACCTCAGAAGGACAATTGAATAATCCAAAGCAGAAAGGAGAAACACGAAACAGATTTTTGGTGTTGCATTATAGAATTAACTTTTTGTCGGTTGTGGTAGTATCCCCAGTTTTTTATTATATGCCAGATACAATGTTTTTTTTATATGTACGATGAATGGATGTCAATGTCCAACCCCCAAAAAAGCGTCCATTCACCATACAAAAAAAACATCTATATATCTGGCATATAATAAAAAACTGGGGATACTACCAGAACCGTCAAAAAGTTAATTGTATAATGCAACACCAAAAATAATACTAAAGTCCCATACACCATAGTATATAGAAAGGTAAAGGAACCCTCGAAACCGTGCTGACGTTTTATGCCCTAATTCTAGTAACTTCATATTGACCAAAATTTGGTGTTTTATTGCTTTTATTTGTTTTTATTTTATTTACTTGTATTTATCTATTGGTATCATATTGCGACCCCCGCAATATACATCCTCCAGATGCAGAATCTGCCTTGTTTTTCAACTGAAAAACCATTTGCATGTTAAATCCGTGATCTACACTACTCATGAACACCGCCATCTATTGGTTTCATAGTCTTATGACAAGACTAATAGTGTAGCCTTTTGCATGGAAAATGTGTGATAAAAATTTGCGATTAGAATAGTCGCGATCTACACTACTCATGAACAGCGCCATCTATTGGATTCATAGTCATGTCATAAGACTATGAAACCAATAGATGGAGCTGTTAATGAGTCATTACAAGCAGGGCAATAGTCCTCAGATACACCCTAGCAAGCTGATATTACTGCAGATAAAGTGCTAGAAGATGTGTGAATGATAGCAGCAATCCGATATACACCTCAGTGTTAGCGCGGGCTATTATAGGCTGAGTGCTACATGGTGTGTGGACTCTGTTGAGCAGTGTGCCCCACTTACTAGCGCCCCAACAAGATGAACAGCGCCATCTATTAGTTTCATAATCTTATGACAATAGTAATAGTTTTGCCATAAGACTATGAAACCAATAGATGGCGCTGTTCATGAGTAGTGTAGATCTCAAATATTCTAATCGCAAATTTTTCATGCAAAGGGCTACACTAATAGTCTTGTCATAAGACTATGAAACTAATAGATGGCGCTGTTCATGAATTACAAACAGTGCCATTTATTGGTTTCAAAGTCTTATGACAAGACTATTACTCTTGTCATAAGACTATGAAACCAATAGATAGCGCTGTTCATGAGTAGTGTAGATCGTGAAGTTTCCATGCAAATGTTTTTTCAGCTGAAAAACAAGGCAGATTCTGCTCATTTGCATGTCTTTTCCATATGTCCATGTTTATGCAAATTAGTTTTTACATAAGAAAACTGTATAGAAAAGTTATTGAATATTATGTTAGGACAATCAGAAAACTTTTTGTCTCCCTAATGATATTGATCTAGGTGTGCAGGTCCACTTAAGCCATCCAATAGATGCAAAATAACTTTGAGGTTTACTGGTTCTCAGTCAGATGAGAGCTGGTTTGGAATGCCTCATAGTGCACAAGACTGCCGTCTGTCTCATTGATAGATTGATGGCTTGCATACAGTATACCTGGCTTTTGGCATATATCCTTTGCATGGTTGTCTATTATATGTCGTAGATAATAGGCATCCAAGATGCATCCAGTCATCCTGTTAATGCTGTTTCCAAACCATTTTGATGGGGTTTCCATCAATTTCTAACCTTTTTTTTTGTGAACCAGACACCCTCTCTTCTTCAGAGCAGGAGGTGCCTGGTTTGATGCTTGGGTCTCCCATTGAATTTCATTGTAGGAAATTGCACTTGAGCACCCGCAGTATTTGGCCGAGCACTCGGATGTGCCAAGCATAGCGATGCTCAAGCAGAACAGCAGTTCGGCCGAGCATGCTCGCTCAACCCTAGTGTCCTGTATTAATCCAAGTAATACTGCAGAATGCCACAAGGGACTTTGATATTAGATATGAATTCTTCTCTAACGTTGAACTGGGCATTTCACATGGTTTGTTATTACAGTACATGTCATCAAAATGTTGTTGGGTTTATTATGTACATGACATGCTCGTCTCTGGTAGCGCCCCCTGCTGTTTCTGCTATAGTTCACCTTCTCCTGCATTCAGCGGTGGAGCAGCATGCTCAGTAGTGTCTCTGCTGTCAATGCCGGCGTACTGATCTCATAGTGAAGCAGGTGACGCACTCCAGACATCGGTCAATCATTCACCCTCCTAAGTTCACAGTAGTATAACGCAATATAACGCAAAGGAAATTACTACATACAATAGAGCTATTCATTAGAGGAATCGCTGTTTTTAAAGGACTTTTTTCTATGCAAGGGAAGAAATGGTTAACAAGAGAGGACATAAACTTGAGGCACGAGGCCTGGTGGTCATCAACAGCAATTGCAGAATAGTCTCTATATTCAGTTTGCAAAGTAACTGTGTGGGGGGGCTGGTAACAGTACAGAGCAGTGTGTGTAATGCCGCAGATGGTTATCATCAGTACAGAGCAGTGTGTGTAATGCCGCAGATGGTTACCATCAGTACAGAACAGTGTGTGTAATGCTGCAGATGTTTATCATCAGTACAGCACAGTGTGTGTAATGCCGCAGATGGTTACCATCAGTACAGAACAGTGTGTGTAATGCTGCAGATGGTTACCATCAGTACAGAACAGTGTGTGTAATGCCGCAGATGGTTATCATCAGTACAGAGCAGTGTGTGCAATGCCACAGATGGTTACCATCAGTACAGAACAGTGTGTGTAATGCCGCAGATGGTTACCATCAGTACAGAGCAGTGTGTGTAATGCCGCAGATGGTTACCATCAGTACAGAACAGTGTGTGTAATGCTGCAGATGGTTACCATCAGTACAGAACAGTGTGTGTAATGCTGCAGATGGTTACCATCAGTACAGAACAGTTTGTGTAATGCCGCAGATGGTTACCATCAGTACAGAACGGTATGTGTAATGCCGCAGATGGTTGCCATCAGTACAGCACAGTGTGTGTAATGCCGCAGATGGTTACCATCAGTACAGAACAGTGTGTGTAATGCTGCAGATGGTTACCATCAGTACAGAACAGTGTGTGTAATGCCGCAGATGGTTACCATCAGTACAGAACGGTATGTGTAATGCCGCAGATGGTTGCCATCAGTACAGCACAGTGTGTGTAATGCCGCAGATGGTTACCATCAGTACAGAACAGTGTGTGTAATGCTGCAGATGGTTACCATCAGTACAGAGCAGTGTGTGTAATGCCGCAGATGGTTATCATCAGTACAGAGCAGTCTGTGTAATGCCGCAGATGGTTACCATCAGTACAGAACAGTGTGTGTAATGCCGCAGATGGTTACCATCAGTACAGAACGGTGTGTGTAATGCCGCAGATGGTTACCATCAGTACAGAACAGTGTGTGTAATGCCGCAGATGGTTACCATCAGTACAGAACAGTGTGTGTAATGCCGCAGATGTTTATCATCAGTACAGAACAGTGTGTGCAATGCCGCAGATGGTTACCATCAGTACAGAACAGTGTGTGTAATGCTGCAGATGGTTACCATCAGTACAGAACAGTGTGTGTAATGCTGCAGATGGTTACCATCAGTACAGAACAGTGTGTGCAATGCCGCAGATGGTTACCATCAGTACAGAACAGTGTGTGCAATGCCGCAGATGGTTACCATCATTACAGAACAGTGTGTGTAATGCCGCAGATGGTTACCATCAGTACAGAGCAGTGTGTGTAATGCCGCAGATGGTTACCATCAGTACAGAACAGTGTGTGTAATGCCGCAGATGGTTACCATCAGTACAGAACAGTGTGTGTAATGCCGCAGATGGTTACCATCAGTACAGAACAGTGTGTGTAATGCCGCAGATGGTTACCATCAGTACAGAACAGTGTGTGTAATGCCGCAGATGGTTACCATCAGTACAGAACAGTGTGTGTAATGCCGCAGATGTTTATCATCAGTACAGCACAGTGTGTGTAATGCTGCAGATGGTTACCATCAGTACAGAACAGTGTGTGTAATGCTGCAGATGGTTACCATCAGTACAGAACAGTGTGTGTAATGCCGCAGATGGTTACCATCAGTACAGAACAGTGTGTGTAATGCCGCAGATGGTTACCATCAGTACAGAACAGTGTGTGTAATGCCGCAGATGGTTACCATCAGTACAGAACAGTGTGTGTAATGCCGCAGATGGTTACCATCAGTACAGAACAGTGTGTGTAATGCCGCAGATGGTTACCATTAGTACAGCACAGTTTGTGTAATGCCGCAGATGGTTACCATCAGTACAGCACAGTGTGTGTAATGCCACAGATGGTTACCATCAGTACAGAACAGTGTGTGTAATGCCGCAGATGGTTACCATCAGTACAGAACAGTGTGTGTAATGCCGCAGATGGTTACCATCAGTACAGAACAGTGTGTGTAATGCTGCAGATGGTTACCATCAGTACAGAACAGTGTGTGTAATGCCACAGATGGTTACCATCAGTACAGCACAGTGTGTGTAATGCCACAGATGGTTACCATCAGTACAAAACAGTGTGTGTAATGCCGCAGATGGTTACCATCAGTACAGAACAGTGTGTGTAATGCCGCAGATGGTTACCATCAGTACAGAACAGTGTGTGTAATGCTGCAGATGGTTACCATCAGTACAGAACAGTGTGTGTAATGCCGCAGATGGTTACCATCAGTACAGAACAGTGTGTGTAATGCCGCAGATGGTTACCATCAGTACAGAACAGTGTGTGTAATGCCGCAGATGGTTACCATCAGTACAGAACAGTGTGTGTAATGCCACAGATGGTTACCATCAGTACAGAACAGTGTGTGTAATGCCACAGATGGTTACCATCAGTACAGCACAGTGTGTGTAATGCCGCAGATGGTTACCATCAGTACAGAACAGTGTGTGTAATGCCGATGAGGGTTACCATCAATACAGAACAGTGTGTGTAATGCCGCAGATGGTTACCATCAGTACAGAACAGTGTGTGTAATGCCGCAGATGGTTACCATCAGTACAGAACAGTGTGTGTAATGCTGCAGATGTTTATCATCAGTACAGCACAGTTTGTGTAATGCTGCAGATGGTTACCATCAGTACAGTACAGTGTGTGTAATGCCGCAGATGGTTACCATAAATACAGAACAGTGTGTGTAATGCCGCAGATGGTTAAATGCCGCAGATGGTTACCATCAGTACAGAACAGTGTGTGTAATGCCGCAGATGGTTATCATCAGTACAGAACAGTGTGTGTAATGCCGCAGATGGTTACCATCAGTACAGAACAGTGTGTGTGATGCCTCAGATGGTTACCATCAGTACAGAACAGTGTGTGTAATGCTGCAGATGGTTACCATCAGTACAGAACAGTGTGTGTAATGCCTCAGATGGTTACCATCAGTACAGAACAGTGTGTGTAATGCCGCAGATGGTTACCATCAGTACAGAACAGTGTGTGTAATGCCGCAGATGGTTACCATCAGTACAGAACAGTGTGTGTAATGCTGCAGATGGTTACCATTAGTACAGAACAGTATGTGTAATGCCTCAGATGGTTACCATCAGTACAGAACAGTATGTGTAATGCTGCAGATGGTTACCATCAGTACAGAACAGTCTGTGTAATGCCGCAGATGGTTACCATCAGCACAGAACAGTGTGTGTAATGCCGCAGATGGTTACCATCAGTACAGAACAGTGTGTGTAATGCCGCAGATGGTTACCATCAGTACAGAGCAGGGTGTGTAATGCCGCAGATGGTTACCATCAGTACAGAACAGTGTGTGTAATGCCGCAGATGGTTACCATCAGTATAAAACAGTGTATGTAATGCTGCAGATGGTTACCATCAGTACAGAACAGTATGTGTAATGCTGCAGATGGTTACCATCAGTACAGAACAGTCTGTGTAATGCCGCAGATGGTTACCATCAGTACAGAACAGTGTGTGTAATGCCGCAGATGGTTACCATCCGTACAGAACAGTGTGTGCAATGCCACAGATGGTTACCATCAGTACAGAACAGTGTGTGTAATGCCGCAGATGGTTACCATCAGTACAGAACAGGGTGTGTAATGCCGCAGATGGTTACCATCAGTACAGAACAGTGTGTGTAATGCCGCAGATGGTTACCATCAGTATAAAACAGTGTATGTAATGCTGCAGATGGTTACCATCAGTACAGAACAGTGTGTGCAATGCCGCAGATGGTTACCATCAGTACAGAACAGTGTGTGCAATGCCACAGATGGTTACCATCAGTACAGAACAGTGTATGTAATGCTGCAGATGGTTACCATCAGTACAGAACAGTGTGTGTAATGCTGCAGATGGTTACCATCAGTACAGAACAGTGTGTGTAATGCTGCAGATGGTTACCATCAGTACAGAACAGTCTATGTAATGTCGCAGATGGTTACCATCAGTACAGAACAGTGTGTGTAATGCTGCAGATGGTTACCATCAGTACAGAACAGTGTGTGTAATGCCGCAGATGGTTACCATCAGTACAGAACAGTGTGTGTAATGCCGCAGATGGTTACCATCAGTACAGAACAGTGTGTGTAATGCCGCAGATGGTTACTATCAGTACAGAACAGTGTGTGTAATGCCGCAGATGGTTGCCATCAGTACAGAACAGTCTGTGTAATGCCGCAGATGGTTACTATCAGTACAGAACAGTGTGTGTAATGCCGCAGATGGTTACCATCAGTACAGAACAGTCTGTGTAATGCTGCAGATGGTTACCATCAGTACAGAGCAGTGTGTGTAATGCCGCAGATGGTTATCATCAGTACAGAACAGTCTGTGTAATGCCTCAGATGGTTACCATCAGTACAGAACAGTATGTGTAATGCCGCAGATGGTTACCATCAGTACAGAGCAGTGTGTGTAATGCCGCAGATGGTTACCATCAGTGCAGAAAAGTGTGTGTAATGCCGCAGATGGTTACCATCAGTACAGAACAGTATGTGTAATGCCGCAGATGGTTATCATCAGTACAAAACAGTGTGTGTAATGCTGCAGATGGTTACCATCAGTACAGAACAGTGTGTGTAATGCCGCAGATGGTTACCATCAGTACAGAACAGTGTGTGTAATGCTGCAGATGGTTACCATCAGTACAGAACAGTGTGTGTAATGCCGCAGATGGTTACTATCAGTACAGAACAGTGTGTGTAATGCCGCAGATGGTTACCATCAGTACAGAACAGTCTGTGTAATGCTGCAGATGGTTACCATCAGTACAGAGCAGTGTGTGTAATGCCGCAGATGGTTATCATCAGTACAGAACAGTCTGTGTAATGCCTCAGATGGTTACCATCAGTACAGAACAGTATGTGTAATGCCGCAGATGGTTACCATCAGTACAGAGCAGTGTGTGTAATGCCGCAGATGGTTACCATCAGTGCAGAAAAGTGTGTGTAATGCCGCAGATGGTTACCATCAGTACAGAACAGTATGTGTAATGCCGCAGATGGTTATCATCAGTACAAAACAGTGTGTGTAATGCTGCAGATGGTTATCATCAGTACAGAGCAGTGTGTGTAATGCTGCAGATGGTTACCATCAGTACAGAACAATGTGTGTAATGCTGCAGATGGTTTCCATCAGTACAGAACGGTATGTGTAATGCCGCAGATGGTTGCCATCAGTACAGCACAGTGTGTGTAATGCCGCAGATGGTTACCATCAGTACAGCACAGTGTGTGTAATGCCGCAGATGGTTACCATCAGTACAGAACGGTGTGTGTAATGCCGCAGATGGTTACCATCAGTACAGAACAGTGAGTGTAATGCCGCAGATGGTTACCATCAGTACAGAACAGTGTGTGTAATGCCGCAGAGGGTTACCATCAGTACAGAACAGTGTGTGTAATGCCGCAGATGGTTACCATCAGTACAGAACAGTGTGTGTAATGCCGCAGATGGTTACCATCAGTACAGAACAGTGTGTGTAATGCCACAGATGGTTACCATCAGTACAGAACAGTGTGTGTAATGCCGCAGATGGTTACCATCAGTACAGAGCAGTGTGTGTAATGCCGCAGATGGTTACCATCAGTACAGAACAGTTTGTGTAATGCCGCAGATGGTTACCATCAGTACAGAACAGTGTGTGTAATGCCGCAGATGGTTACCATCAGTACAGAACAGTGTGTGTAATGCTGCAGATGGTTACCATCAGTACAGAACAGTGTGTGTAATGTCGCAGATGGTTACCATCAGTACAGAACAGTGTGTGTAATGCCGCAGATGGTTGCCATCAGTACAGAACAGTGTGTGTAATGCTGCAGATGGTTACCATCAGTACAGAACAGTGTGTGTAATGCCGCAGATGGTTACCATCAGTACAGAACAGTGTGTGTAATGCCGCAGATGGTTACCATCAGTACAGAACAGTGTGTGTAATGCCGCAGATGGTTACCATCAGTACAGAACAGTGTGTGTAATGCCGCAGATGGTTACCATCAGTACAGAACAGTGTGTGTAATGCCGCAGATGGTTACCATCAGTACAGAACAGTGTGTGTAATGCTGCAGATGGTTACCATCAGTACAGAACAGTATGTGTAATGCCGCAGATGGTTACCATTAGTACAGAACAGTGTGTGTAATGCCGCAGATGGTTACCATCAGTACAGTACAGTATGTGTAATGCCGCAGATGGTTACCATTAGTACAGAACAGTGTGTGTAATGCCGCAGATGGTTACCATCAGTACAGAACAGTATGTGTAATGCCGCAGATGGTTACCATTAGTACAGAACAGTGTGTGTAATGCCGCAGATGGTTACCATCAGTACAGAACAGTATGTGTCATGCCGCAGATGGTTACCATTAGTACAGAACAGTGTGTGTAATGCCGCAGATGGTTACCATCAGTACAGAACAGTGTGTGTAATGCCGCAGATGGTTACCATCAGTACAGAACAGTGTGTGTAATGCCGCAGATGGTTACCATCAGTACAGAACAGTGTGTGTAATGCTGCAGATGGTTGCCATCAGTACAGAACAGGGTGTGTAATGCCGCAGATGGTTACCATTAGTACAGAACCGTGTGTGTAATGCCGCAGATGGTTACCATCAGTACAGAACAGTATGTGTAATGCCGCAGATGGTTACCATCAGTACAGAACAGTGTGTGTAATGCCGCAGATGGTTGCCATCAGTACAGAACAGTGTGTGTAATGCCGCAGATGGTTATCATCAGTACAGAACAGTGTGTGTAATGCCGCAGATGGTTACCATCAGTACAGAGCAGTGTGTGTAATGCCGCAGATGGTTACCATCAGTACAGAACAGTGTGTGTAATGCCGCAGATGGTTACCATCAGTACAGAACAGTGTGTGTAATGCCGCAGATGGTTACCATCAGTACAGAGCAGTGTGTGTAATGCCGCAGATGGTTACCATCAGTACAGAACAGTGTGTGTAATGCCGCAGATGGTTACCATCAGTACAGAACAGTGTGTGTAATGCCGCAGATGGTTACCATCAGTACAGAACAGTGTGTGTAATGCCGCAGATGGTTGCCATCAGTACAGAACAGTGTGTGTAATGCCGCAGATGGTTACCATCACTACAGAACAGTCTGTGTAATGCCGCAGGTGGTTACCATCAGTACAGAACAGTGTGTGTAATGCCGCAGATGGTTGTAAAGCTCTATTAGTGAGAAGAAAAGGAGGCAAAATTCATTTGGGTGGTAAGTTGCATGACCGAGCAATAAACGGTGAAAGTAGTGTAGTGCCGAAGTGTAAAAGTGGCCTGGTCATTAAGGGGGTTTAAGCTATGGGGGCTGAAGTGGTTAAAAATGGGCCAAATTAACCCTTTCCCCGATGATTCCACCCTAAAATGAAAATAAACTGCACAACATGTTAACTTTTTAACTCAAACATAGTCCATGTCCATATTTTGTATGGAAAATAAATACACATCAAACAACCTTCAATGTAAGCAATTCAATTTCTGGTGGGAACATTACATACATGGCCTAACATGGTGGAACATAACAGTCATCACCTGATACTTCACTGGTGACTCACTTGGTTAACTGCTCAGACAGTCCTCATGGGGCACATTGAGGACTTTTAAATGACTCAGTCAATCACCCCTTCCCAAACCAAAACCATATATTGTGCACCTACAGTGACTTAGCAGGTCTCACATCTAGGCGCATGACCATGCTCCTGACTGTACTCTAGACCATGCTCCTGACCGTACTCCTGACTATGTTCTAGACCAGTGATGGCTAACCTTGGCACTCCAGCTGTGGTAAAACTACAACTCCCAAGATGCCCTTCTTGCTTGGCTGCTCTCATAACTCTATAGAAATAAATGGAGCATGCTGGGAGTCGTAGTTTCACCACAGCTGGAGTGCCAAGGTTAGCCATCACTGTTCTAGACCATGCTCCAGACTTGGAAGTATGTGAAGAAAATTGAGTAATTACAGCACCTTGTAATAGAGAGGCATGCAGGCAATTCTGTGAGAGAAGAAAGGAATTATGGGGATTGTAGTCATTGCTATCCTGCAGCAAGCCTTGGTGGCATGACAAGTACAACAACTAAACTGCACAAAGCCTGGTTAGATAATGAAAAATAATTACTTCTGATCAATAGAAGTATCTTCTGGTGCTAATCATACATATATACTGCAGATTATTTTTTTGTATTTTTTTTATCCCTTTAACCCTCTAATAGCCTGACTATTTTGAGCCTTAAAGGGGTTATCCCATGACTAATGTAGAAAATGAAAATCAGACATCATATAGAACATGACAACTTCTTTCTAACAACATGGATCCAAAGATCTCCCCATTCATTCTGCTAGATCAGGGATCAACCACCTTCAGCACTCCAGCTGCTGTGAAACTACAACTCCCAGCATGCAAGCTTACTTGTTTATTCTTGTAACTCCCACAGAAGTGAAAGGAGGATTCTGGGAGTTGTAGTTTCAGAACACCTGGAGTGCCAGAGGTTGATGATCCCTGTGCTAGATTTATATGAAGCTGAAATCTTAAAGTATAACTGTCATATTTTTTGGGGGGAGTATTGGATTGTGGTGATATCTCCTTGTTGGCCCTATTTCAACTTTTCACCGTGTACTCAATTACCCCTTAATTCCACAGTTTTGTTCCCTCTACTGCCTACTTTTAGCTGTGCTTAAAATCAGGTTGCTATGCAGGGTCCGTCTATGTGTCGCTAGGCATGGTCCGTCTATCTGTTGCTATGCAGGGTCCGTCTATCTGTTGCTATGCAGGGTCCGTCTATCTGTTGCTAGGCATGGTCCGTCTTTCTGTTGCTATGCAGGGTCCGTCTATCTGTTGCTATGCAGGGTCCGTCTATGTGTTGCTAGGCATGGTCCGTCTATCTGTTGCTATGCAGGGTCCGTCTATCTGTTGCTAGGCATAGCCCGTCTATGTGTTGCTAGGCATGGTCCGTCTATCTGTTGCTAGACATGGTCCGTCTATCTGTTGCTAGGCATGGCCCGTCTATGTGTTGGTAGGCATGGTTCGTCTTCTTTTGCTATGCAGGGTCCATCTATCTGTTGCTATGCAGGGTCCGTCTATCTGTTGCTAGGCATAGCCCGTCTATGTGTTGCTAGGCATGGTCCGTCTATCTGTTTCTAGACATGGTCCGTCTATCTGTTGCTAGACATGGTCCGTCTATCTGTTGCTAGGCATGGTCCGTCTCTCTGTTGCTAGGCATGGTCCGTCTCTCTTTTGCTAGGCATGGTCCGTCTATCTGTTGCTAGGCATGGTCCGTCTATCTGTTGCTAGGCATGGTCCGTCTCTCTGTTGCAAGGCATGGTCCGTCTATCTGTTGCTAGGCATGGTCAGTCTCTCTGTTGCTAGGCACGGTCCGTCTCTCTGTTGCTAGGCCTGGTCTGTCTATGTGTTGAAGGACAGAGCACGCAGCCTGCAGGGTCAGATTACTGACAGCCAGGGACTGTGTGTAAATGATTAGAGCCAGGTCCTCCCCAGCAGCTGATAACAGTGCCCGGGCTGTGTGCACTTCTCCCTGTCCCTGCGCTTGGCAGACGCTCCCTCACTCAGCAGAGCTGGAGGATGCAGAGTTGGAGCAGCGCAGACCAGGGAAGGGAGATCTGCCGTCTGCTCAGTGTATACATGACAGCAACATGTGGTAAGAGGACCCCTTTGTGCTGCAGGAGATTAACCCTTTAGGGGGAGGGCTGTGGTTACTGACACTTTTGGGGGGCTATTATTACTGGCTAGTGAGGGCAGCGGGATTAGCCTCAGGGGAAGGGCAGTGGCGGCCATCTTAACTGAATAGTGAAATTGCAGTTTTATGCAGACTGGTTGCTAAGGGCTGAATCTTATTAAATATGGGGTAAGTCAGTCTAATAGGAACTGATTCTGGAATATCATGGTATCAGTAACTACATATATGAACATTGAAATTAGGGTCTAAGTGTGACAGTTATCCTTTAAGAGGAGTGTCCTTTCTGCTGCAGATAAGGGGGCGTGTCTCAGCTCTCCCTATCACAACTCAGGAGGCAGTTGAAGGATTGAACTGAGCATGTGCGGCCATCCCAGTGACCAGGTCAAAGAAATAAAAATAAAAAAACAGACAGCAGGTGGCGCTGTACAGATACATGTTATTGAATAACTTAATAGCTATGCTAAAATTTTAATTACATGCAATTGCAAAAGTCTTCAGATCCAGATGTTGGTTTAAAAACTGTAGAATATTTTTTGCGGGAGAACCCCTTTAAAGATGAGGCAATTTATTAAATTTATTTTTGCATTCCCAGACCTGTAACATTTTACCATCTACATAACTGCACAAGAGCTTGTTTTTGCCCGATGACTTGTGTTTTGGACTATTATGCTTTATTCCTTAACTTTTATCATACATTTTTTAGGAGGGAGGAGGACAGATTGCTAAAAGGTCTGCAATTCCTTGGCCCAATTTTGGGGTATTCTTTTTATAAGTTTCTTTTGGATTATGCGGTATAAATGACCTTTTTGGTCAGTACGATTATGGTGATGTATGATTTATACACTGCCTTCGACAATAAAATTCTCTCTTCAAAGACAAAGTAAATAAATAAATAAAACTGCCCCTATAATCAGAGAGAATCGCTTTTCTTATGTTTCCATCAATACGGCTGCGCTGGTTTTGTGCAGGGACATTTACTGTTTCCATATTTTGTAGGTTTATTGCTCCTTTTGGGAAGAGTAGTGACCAAAACAACAGAAATTCTGGCAGCTTTTTCCTGTGTGTAAACTATCAGTTATAGGGAAAAATAAGATGCCCCCCCACCTAGTGTGAAAAAATTAAAATAGCAGCATACATAGCAATACTGAAAGGTACGCGAAATAGCGCCACAGACCAGAAAACCCACATTATAGCCAAAAGCCCTAGAAAAAAAGAACAATGTTCTTGTACCTGATATGAATACTATGTAAAAACAATATGTCAGTCATTTAGACACTGTATAGCGGTCTTATGTGAGCAATGTATAACAGTCTTATGTGGACTCTGTATAGCGGTCTTATGTGGACTCTGTATTGTGGTCTTATGTGGACACTGTATGGTAATCTTATGTAGACACTGTATAGCCAGTCTTATGTTGACTCTGTATGCCGGTCTTATGTAAACTTTGCATGGCATTCTTATGTGGACTCTGTATGGCAGTCTTATATGGACACTGTATGGCGGTCTTATGTGTAAAATGTATGTTGGTCTTCTGTTGACAATGTACAGTACAGACCAAAAGTTTGGACACACCTTCTCATTCAAAGAGTTTTCTTTATTTTCATGACTATGATAATTGTAGATTCACACTGAAGGCATCAAAACTATGAATTATCACATGTGGGATTATATACATAACAAAAAAGTGTGAAACAACTGAAAATATGTCATATTCTAGGTTCTTCAAAGTAGCCGCCTTTTGCTTTGAGTACTGCTTTGCACACTCTTGACGAGCTTCAAGAGCTTCAAGAGCTTCAAGAGGTAGTCACCTGAAATGGTCTTCACTTCACAGGTGTGCCCTGTCAGGTTTAATAAGTGGGATTTCTTGCCTTATAAATGGGGTTGGGACCATCAGTTGCGTTGTGGAGAAGTCAGGTGGATACACAGCTGATAGTCCTACTGAATAGACTGTTCAAATTTGTATTATGGCAAGAAAAAAGCAGCTAAGTAAAGAAAAACGAGTGGCCACCATTACTTTAAGAAATGAAGGTCAGTCAGTCCGAAAAATTGGGAAAACTTTGAAAGTGTCCCCAAGTGCAGTCACAAAAACCATCAAGCGCTACAAAGAAACTGGCTCACATGCGGACCGTCCCAGGAAAGGAAGACCAAGAGTCACCTCTGCTGCGGAGGATAAGTTCATCCGAGTCACCAGCCTCAGAAATCGCAGGTTAACAGCAGCTCAGATTAGAGACCAGGTCAATGCCACCCAGAGTTCTAGCAGCAGACACATCTCTAGAACAACTGTTAAGAGGAGACTGTGTGAATCAGGCCTTCATGGTAGAATATCTGCTAGGAAACCACTGCTAAGGACAGGCAACAAGCAGAAGAGACTTGTTTGGGCTAAAGAACACAAGGAATGGACATTAGACCTGTGGAAATCTGTGCTTTGATCTGATGAGTCCAAATTTGAGATCTTTGGTTCCAACCACCGTGTCTTTGTGCGACGCAGAAAAGGTGAACGGATGGACTCTACATGCCTGGTTCCCACCGTGAAGCATGGAGGAGGAGGTGTGATGGTGTGGGGGGGCTTTGCTGGTGACACTGTTGGGGACTTATTCAAAATTGAAGGCATACTGAACCAGCATGGCTACCACAGCATCTTGCAGCGGCATGCTATTCCATCCGGTTTGCGTTTAGTTGGACCATCATTTATTTTTAAACAGGACAATGACCCCAAACACACCTCCAGGCGGTGTAAGGGCTATTTGACCATGAAGGAGAGTGATGGGGTGCTGCGCCAGATGACCTGGCCTCCACAGTCACCGGACCTGAACCCAATCGAGATGGTTTGGGGTGAGCTGGACCGCAGAGTGAAGGCAAAAGGGCCAACAAGTGCTAAGCATCTCTGGGAACTCCTTCAAGACTGTTGGAAGACCATTTCAGGTGACTACCTCTTGAAGCTCATCAAGAGAATGCCAAGAGTGTGCAAAGCAGTAATCAAAGCAAAAGGCGGCTACTTTGAAGAACCTAGAATATGACATATTTTCAGTTGTTTCACACTTTTTTGTTATGTATATAATTCCACATGTGATAATTCATAGTTTTGATGCCTTCAGTGTGAATCTACAATTGTCATAGTCATGAAAATAAAGAAAACTCTTTGAATGAGAAGATGTGTCCAAACTTTTGCTCTGTACTGTATGTCGGTCTTATGTGGACACTGTATGTTGGTCTTTTGTGGACACACTATATGGCGGTCTTATGTGGACCATGTAAATTTGTCTTATATGGACACTGTATGGCAGTTGTATGTGGACAATGTATGGCAGTTGCATGAGGACACCGTATGGCAGTCCTATGTGTAAACTTTATGGTGGTCTTATGTGGACACTGTCCGGCTGTTGCATGTGGACACTGTTTTGTGGTCTTATGTGGACAATGTATAACAGTCTTATATGGACAATGTATGGCAGTCATATGATAGTCGTGCTTGTTGCTCGGGGCCGGTCTTATATCTCAGTGTATATTATATAGTTATCAGTTTACCTTCTGTTCTCTCCTTTCGTTCGCAGTTACACCATTAAAGCGGCCTACACCATGTACTTTGGGCTCTTCAGGTTATCAGAGGCGTATAACCACACTCAGAGCTCTTCTGTCTCTAACATCTATATACACCCTAACTATACGGGGACTGGAAGTCCAGGAGACATCGCTCTGGTGAAGCTCTCCAGCCCGGTCAGCTACACCAGTTACATCATGCCCATCTGTCTGCCCGCCGCCTCGGTCATCTTCCCCGAAGGCTTGGAGTGCTGGGTAACCGGTTGGGGCTCAGGTGAGGATGGATTCATGAATTGTTCTCTGTCTTACATGAAAAATGATAGTGTCCGGGCAGAACGTACGACTTGTAGAGCTGAAGCCTTACGTCTGCTTCTGGGTCATCTCATATCTAATGCTTCACACATCCAAAGCTGCAAACCTCTGGCTGGCACCGGTTCTTTCAAAAGCAGCATTGGTTGGTGCAGGCTGTAAAGGGGCCACCATGGCCGGTGAAGACTCGAGAGGTGAAATTAGAGGGAGACTCCTGAGACTGGTGCCCTCAGAACCTCTACGTGAAGGGCACGCTCCCATGAACAGGGATTACAACAAAAACCTTTCATGGTACCGTAATGTCCCTTCCATCTGCCATTCTGGAAGGATGGGCCCACTCAGTGGTCATAATTGGAGATGGGCAAATTTCTCAAAAATTCCTTTTAGATCCAGTCTCCTAGGAATGTTTTCCCTCCCCAAGCTTTGAAATGCAATGACACAATAGTAAATGATGTCTGAGTGACACTGACATACATGGCTGTGGGGAAACACACGTATGATGGCGGTAACATATAGCGTATTCAATATCACACCACACTGGCACATGTGTTCTGCTTCTTCATATTTCACAGCTTCCAAATATTGTCCCTTATCGGGGGAAGATGGTGCTATGGCTTGTTCTGAGCATCCAAAGCACCAAAAATGTCCCTACTTTGGGAGCAGCAGTGCAGTATGGAACCTGACAGCAGATGTGCCACAGGGGTAGTACTAGTGGCAGCAGAAGGAGTGGCAGTGCAGTACTACAGGGGTAGTACTAGTGGCAGCAGGAGGGGTGGCAGTGCAGCACTACAGGGGTAGTATTAGTGACAGCAGGAGGAGTGGCAGTGCAGTACTACAGGGGTAGTACTAGTGGCAGCAGGAGGAGTGGCAGTGCAGTACTACAGCGGTAGTACTAGTGGCAGCAGGAGTGGCAATGAAGTACTAGAGGGGTAGTACTAGTGGCAGGAGGAGTGGCAGTGCAGTACTACAGCGGTAGTACTAGTGGCAGCAGGAGAAGTGGCAGTGCAGTACTAAAGGGGTAGTACTAGTGGCAGCAGGAGGAGTGGCAGTGCAGTACTACAGCAGTAGTACTAGTGGCAGCAGGAGGAGTGGCAGTGCAGTGCTACAGCGGTAGTACTAGTGGCAGCACGAGGAGTGACAGTGTAGTACTACAGGGGTAGTACTAGTTGCAGCAGGAGGAGTGGAAGTGCAGTACTACAGGGGTGGTTATAGTTGCAGCAGGAGGAGTGGCAGTGCAGTACTACAGGGGTAGTACTAGTGGCAGCAGGAGCAGTGGCGGTGCAGTACAGAACATGATTGAGAAGCAATAAAATACGCTTAATGTGCAGTTATTAACTGCAGAAAATTTCCAACAGGTTTTTGGGAAAAAAGACACAATTGCACAGTGTCCGCTGCAACTCTGATTCTTAAAATATCACCAACCAGTAGATTTAAAAAAAATTATTATTTAGGCTGCTACCTGACTCCTGCACATAAAAAGAGTACTATGTCTTTAAAAATGGATGTGCAGTGCAGCAGAGTGTATGCATGTGGACAGCTCCAGCCCTATAAGACTCCCAGTACATTAACTGGCCCCATCCTGTCCCTAATGATAAAACCTGACTTTCTACCTAGTAGTCCATAGTATCCATACACTGTCCCTGCAGGACCCTATAACGACTGGCTTGTGTGTATGATTGGTGCACATCCTACCGAATCAGTGCCTGAGCTCGGGGGTGGACCGGCCACATACCTTACAGGGAAATGTCCTGGTGGGATGCTGGCCAGGGGGCTGCCTGAGCCCTCCTCACAGACACTGGTACAAAATGATCTGATGCTCCAAGCCAGGGATCAGAAAACTTTGGCGCTCCATCTGCTGCTGAAACTACAACTCCCAGCATGCAAACATGCTTGGCTGTTCTGCTACCTCCTATAAAAGTGAATGGAGCATTCTGGGAGTTGTAGTCTCAGAACACCACAAGTGCAGGAGGCTGCTGATCCCTGCTCTAGGCAATAATTAATGTCGGAGCATCAGATACTGATACACCTGCCCAACGGCCGCAGGGGCCTCCTGAATTCAACTGTATCTCGGTCCTCAGTATGGTGATAGGGCAGTATTTTACACTGTAGTATTTGGTTTTGCTGAAGCGGTATATTCTTCTGTAGCACGGTACTGCAGGCCCTGCCCACTTCTGTTGTCTCCGCCTACTTGTGTTGTCCCGCCTAATGTCACTTTGGGTCACTTTACGTTTTTTTCCACCCCCTCCTGAGCTCACAATATCATCTGAGCTAGCAGGGAGCCTAATAGACCGGCCAGTATCCTGCCTCCTGATTGGCTGTCCGGTTGCCTGAAGAGCATTGTGGGGGAGTCCACCAGCTGTGGTCCTCCATCTTTATCCTCCACGCCCTGTTATATTCGCTAGTGTACTGAACTGTAAAAGTAAAATGGTGGACACCGCTTTCCACAATTTGTCAGAAGCGAAACAACTAAACAAATCATTTTTCTGGAATTTGTAATGAACTCATAACATAACAAAAAAAGCGCAGGAGTTCACTTTACTCCATCGTTTCATTTTATTTTAAATGATAGAAATAAAAGTTAAATCTTAACTTAAAAATAATAAGGCATACTCAGTAAACGATACTGTCATGGCTGGAGGTGAGGGAAACCCCCAGTCGTGCGGTACCCGAAGATGTTTGGTCGCTGCAAGGCCAGGACCATAGCATTAGGGAGCAGGTCACCTCCTATTGCGTCCCTAACGCTGACCCTGTCTCCTGTCAGTATGAGCCGACCTTGATGGTAGGAGGGCTCATACGCCGGAACCTAAAGTCCCTACAAGCCCTCAAGTCGGCCCTGATCTAGGTGACATAGTAGGACAACCCACTCCTCCAAGACAGGGAGGAGCAGGAGTCCCAGAATGGCCAAGCTGTAATTAAGGGGAATCCAATACAACTTATGGCAGTGGCAGGTACGTGGAAACTACAACCTCACCTACCTGCCACAGACCCACAGCCTGGAACCCATGCAAAAGTGCTGTTTGTCCACAACAACAGAAATGACAACAGCACACACCACACATCACACGGGAAACCAGGAAACCATAAGGTGCAACAAACCAGCAACCACATACACATAAAACATAACATCAGACAAGGTAACAAAGTTTTATGACCAGAAGGGAGGCCCCCACTGGTAGATGGTAAAATACACAGGAGGCTGCTCCAGCTAGCAGGGCTGAAGCAACCTACTGAAGCCTGCAAGAGACTCAGGCTATATAGGCCAAAATGCCACACCCACCGGTCAAACACACCCAGTGACATCACACACACTGGGAAGGAAGTTAACCCTTCCAGCACACAGAAGGGAAAACACACATATAAGGGGAAGTGCACACAATACATAACACACAAATACACTCACCTGTTACCGCCAGCAACGGCATGCGTGGCCACCATGTACTGGGGAACAGCCCGCAGGCCGAGACCCTGCCACCACATGCACACAGCAACAGACGTTGCCGCGGACAACCGCAGGTGAAGGAAGGTGTCTCCGTGCATATAACACATGACCTAGTGCACCACAAACAAACAAAGGAAGTGCACATAAAACACGTTGCCAAGGGCAAACGCACGCACGCCTGTTATCCGCGGCAACTGCACCTGAGGCAAACCACTAAGTGCCCCCAGCTGCGGTTGACACAACACCACAACCGCGGGTAACTGCATGCGGCTCCCAAGGAGTCACGACCATGACCAAGGGTCGTGACAAATACACAGTATTGTAATTGCAACACGCCAGACCTGCAGGGTATGACGAAGTGAGGTCACAGTTATGGGCAATCGAGGGTACTCACTATATTTGAAGAACCCTGGGCAGGCGCGTGGCAGTGAAGGAGAGGTAGACACAGTTCCTCTGGGGCACGCTCTGTAGATAGGGACCAGGCCTGATGGTAGTTGAGGTGCCCTGGATGTTACAGGTATTTTGTGTGCCTGGGGCAAGGTCCCTGTGGTATTCGTGACGCCAGTGCCTTTGGACGGTGGCACGCCGGTTGGTGGTTGGAAAGATGAAGGTACACAAGTATGCAGTGAACCAAACGTAAACTTTACTGGACAATCCAACTTTGTACAGCAGGGAGTAGTACAGTCTCTATATTACAGTTCCACGAAAGGGGCTTATTAACAAATATGGCAGGCAATAGTCATGCAAGTTACACTGAGGGTAAATTCCACAAGCACTCAGCAGCAGGTTGTACTTTTACACTGTCCTTTATAGAACTCCTGCTCTGGCTTTATATCTCCCAAGGCCCGGATGCCTAAAAGGGTGGCTTATATCCTTGGTTACTTTCTTCCTCAGGTAATATACTGCTTGCTATGGTTCCTAAGTTCCTCTGCCTATCAGTGTCACTTGGCTTACCCTGGGTCGCCTCCTCTTATCAGGTGGAAAACGGTAGCTTTCTCCCAGGAGGTTGGTTCCTGCCACTGGGGTATCTCTACTGAGCTAATCCTAGCTTCAGGAGCTTCAGGTGGACGAGCTGACTCCTCTAGTCCCCTGGAATGAACTAACACTTCCCTGTCTGGGCCTTCCTATATGTAACTAGGGCTCTCCAGCTCCCTCTAACGTCTGGGAGGCTAAACTACACCCTGACAGGCCTGACACCCAGATAATACAGGGAAAAACATGCACATGACATTTAATGCCATGCAACACATTAACCTGTGCAGTGCCCACCTTTACCTGGTGGGACACTACATACCCCCACGCTATAACGTTGCCCGTCCTCGGCGCAACATGGAGGGTCCGCCCATCTGGAACGGCAACCTGAAAGATAGCAGAGAACATACATATGCAATATTCACCACATTAACAATGTAACAGTTATTAAATGCACTGAAAGGAGTGATGACAAGGGGCGTCGTTCTCTTCTCTCAGGATAAGGTGAGGGAACAGGGGCGCTGACCTGGCACAGCGTATCAATAAACCAGGATAGTCCATATAAAATGTAGATAAACATAAGTCCTTGGAGGCTCAAAGAACAACATGAGTCCGTACCCAGGCTTGTAATGGTTAAACAGGGGTTTCCCGTGAGGGGCTACCTGGTCCCATAATGTAGTCCACAAACCTCACAGGACGATGCCCCCTGGTAGAACGGGTAGACCTCCTTACTGGCAGGGATTCTTCCTGCCTGGCTTCAGGAATGTCAGAGGAGCCCATTGCCTCTGGAGCTTCTTCAGGAGGCTGAGGGCTAACAGGAACAGGAGCAGGAACCAATAAATTCAACCAAGGCGTGAGGGCCCAGTGGAGCGGCTCTTTATCATGGATTAAGTTCTCCACAGCCTGCATAGGGTCCATAGGTGGAGCCGGCAACTCTTCCTCAGTAGGCTCCGGTTCCATCTCCTCCGCCGCTGGTTCTCCTTCTATACAGGGCTTGAGGCGGTTCCTGTGAACAACTTGGGGACTTCTTCCTTCCCTGGAGATCTGGTAAATGTGGGCCGCAGCATTAGGTATGGCAGTGATAAGGTAGGGAATCCTTTCCCATTTGCTGTCCAACTTGCTGGTCCGATGGTTGTTTTTCAACCATACCTTGTCTCCCAGAGCCAGGGGTCCCGCATGGGCAGTCTGGTCAAAGTCTTTCTGCTGCCTTTCTCGGACAATCTCCATCCGTTCCTGGACAATCTCCTTAGCATTAAGAAGACGCCTTTGGTGCTCCACTACCCAGTCAGTCTTGGGCAGTGGGTTGATCTCATCCGGCACTTGTACCCCTAGGGAGTGGTCCGCAGGCAATCTCCCTTGTCGGCCGAACATCAAATAGAACGGGGTGTAACCGGTGGAACAGTGGATGGTGTTGTTGTAAGTGTACATAAGCTGCGGCAACAAAGTAGGCCAATCTCCCCTCGTCTCAGGGGGTACTGCTCTCAGCATTTCAATGAGAGTCTTATTCATTTTCTCACAGAGTCCGTTACCTTGCGGATGATAGGCGGTGGTCCGGACCTTCTGGCAGTTGTGTAGCAGGCACATCTCATGGAACAGCTGTGACTCAAATGCGGACCCTTGATCGGTGAGGATCCTTTCTGGGCAACCGTAGGGCAGCAGGAAATGCTTCCAGAACGCCTCCGCTGTGGTCTTTGCTGTCAGGTCTTTCACAGGCACTGCTACGACAAACTTAGTGAAGTGATCAATTATAGTCATGGCATATGTATACCCTGAGCGACTCGGCTCTAACTTTACATGATCAATGGCAACAAGTTCTAAGGGAGCCTTACTTACGATGGGATGGAGAGGCGCCCTCTGGTCATGGCGTTCAGTTCGCCCCACAGAACAGGCGGTGCATTCTCGGCACCATTTCTCGATATCTTCTCTCATCCCGATCCAATAGAATCTTCTGCGAATGGTGGCCTCAGTCTTTTGCACACCGAAGTGTCCGGACTGGTTGTGGTACATATCCAGCACCAGGCTGGCATCCCGACGTGGCAGGAGAATTTGATACACTCTATCATAGGACACTGGATCCAGACTCCTTCTGAGCAACAGGCCCTTTTGAAGGAATAGTTGATGGCGATGTCTCCACAGTCTCACTAGCTCTGGGTCTGCACTCTTCCTGCGGATCCTCTCAGGGATTTTTCCACTAGTAAGGAAGTCGAGCAGTTCACCGAGGACTCTACTTTCGGACTGGAGCTTAATCCATCTTTCTTGATCGCCTCTGGACTCAGGACCATCTGATGAGGAAGGATCAGCAGCAGGGGAATCTTCAGTACGTATATTATCCTGCTGGGTAAATTTATTATAGAACGCTGGCATCTCCACCTCTTCCCAGGCATCTTTCGGTTCATCTGGGGCTTCTGTAGTGGGGAGTCGTGACAGAGCATCAGCGTTCTCATTGGAGCGGCCTGCCCGGTACTTCACAGTAAAATCATAGTTGGCCAGGCGGGAGGCCCATCTTTGCTCCAGTGCCCCTAATTTGGCTGTATTCAGATGCGCCAGGGGATTATTATCTGTGAAGGCAACAAACGGTGTGGCAGCGAGATAGTCCTTAAACTTTTCAGTCACAGCCCACACTAAGGCAAGGAACTCCAGCTTGAAAGAACTGTAATTCTGGTCGTTCTTCTCAGCTCCCTTCAGGGATCGGCTGGCGTAGGCAATCACCCTTTCTTTGTTATCTTGCACTTGAGCCAACACGGCCCCCAGGCCTCTTTTACTGGCATCTGTGTAGAGGTGGAATGGCTTCTGATAATCTGGGTAACCCAGAACAGGGGGTTCAGTCAACTTCTTCTTTAGGAGTTGGAAGGCAATCTCCCGCTCTTCATTCCATTCAACAGGAATAGGAGTCTTTGGGCTCTTTTTTGGATGCCCCCTCAAGAGTTCCTGGATGGGATCCGCAATTTGTGCGAAATGCGGGATGAATCGCCTATAGTACCCTGCAAAACTGAGAAAGCTTCTCACCTCTTTCACGGTCGTAGGAGTAGGCCAGTTACGGACAGCAGCAAGTTTGTCAGGGTCAGGCTGTACTCCTTCGGCACTGACAATGTGCCCGAGATATCTGACGGCTGGTTTCAGCAGGTGGCACTTGGATGGCTTGATTTTGAGGCCATATTTAGAAAGAACTTGAAACACCTCACCCAGGTGCTTTAGATGGTCCTCATACGTCTTGGAGTATATAATGACGTCATCCAGGTATAATAGCACCGTCTCGAAATTCCTATGGCCTAAACAACGTTCCATCAGCCTCTGGAACGTTCCTGGAGCATTACACAGTCCAAACGGCATATAATTAAATTCAAACAGGCCCATAGGTGTAGTGAAAGCAGTCTTTTCTCGATCTTCTGGGGCCATGGGTACCTGCCAGTACCCGCTGGTTAAGTCCAAGGTGGAGAAATAGGCTGATGACCCCAGGGCAGTCAAGGACTCCTCAATGCGTGGCAATGGATATGCATCCTTGTGGGTGATTTGATTAATTTTCCTGTAATCCACGCAGAACCTTATGCCGCCATCTTTTTTCCGAACAAGTACTAGGGGCGCAGCCCAGGGACTATGGCTGTCCCGGATTATATTAGAGTCTTTCATCTCTTGTATCATCTCTTTCACAGACTGATAGGTAGTAGGTGGTATGGGTCTGTGCCTCTCCTTAATAGGAGGGTGAGAGCCAGTGGGTATGGTATGTTTGATCACACTGACCTCTCCATAGTCTGTGGAGTGTTTGCTGAAAGCCTGGTGGTGCTCCTTCACCAGCTTCAGGACCCCCTCTATTTGCTCCCTTGGGGTGGATTCGTTCCCCACATGTAGTTCTTCCCACCAGGATGCCGTAGGGGTGCTGCTGTTCTGCACGGTCTGGAACGCCTCCGCGGCAGGCAGACGGATCACATCCTGGAAAGACACCTGTAAAAGCTGAGCAACGGGGCAGTGTTTAAAGAGGGTAACGGGATGATCACCAAAGTTGATTAAACGAACAGGCACTTTACCTTGGGACACGGTCACCATGCTCTTGGCTGTCCGTACGAAAGGATGATCCTTAATAGGGATAGGTTCCACTAGGGCTTGATAGTCCTGGCCCTGGATCCCTAATACAGCACGGCACCACAGGATGATCTGGGAATTTGGAGGCAAAACCACCGGCCGGTTATCCCGGATCCGGACAGTGCAAATTTCTCCTTTCTTGTTGGCGAACCTTTGTTGAGCGCACAGCACGCTAATAGTTTTCTGAATAACTCTTCTGGAAGCAGGTGAGGCGGATGATATGGTTTGGTTCAATGCTTCAAGCACTTCGGAGTAACAATTTTTAAGAACATTAGTCCCTAAGATCACGGGGTGTCCTCCTTTACCTCCGGCTTGTACCACAATCACGCCTTGCTGTGGCAGGGTGGCTTCTCCCACCTGTAGAGTAGGTTCCCAATACCCATGCACTTTCACTGGCTTACCGTTGCTAGCGATAATATCTAGCCAGGACTCTGGTGGCTGGGTGAGGAGACTTGGATCCCAGAACTTGTCAAAGGCAGGCCATTGAATGGTGGTGACCTGTGACCCGGTGTCCAACAGGGCTTCAAAGGATATCCCGTTGATACATATATTAATTTTCGGACGGAACCCGACATACTTAGGCATCCAGTTTGGATCCTTTGGACCTTCTGTTCTACCTCCCGAGGGGCGGTCCTCTGCCTCAGGGGTTAGTCGTTTAACTGCCAGCACATGGATTCGCTATGTCCATATTTCTTGCAATGCTGGCAGACAGGCTGTTTTCTACTTCTGGGCCGGTATTTCAGTCGCCCATCAGGCTCTTTTGGATACACATCTCCATATGCAGGTGGGAGCCTTGGAGGAAGAGGATCCTTATCTTCTAGTAGCAATGGTCTCTCCCACTCCTCTATTTTTTTGCACACCTTCTCTAGACTTAGAGTAAGATAGTTCACTTGCTCCATTAGTGCTGCCACTACATCTGTGACTGGAGCTTGGGTGGCTTGACCGACTCCTGCAGACCCCACATTAATAGTCTTTGGCTGACAAGCCTGGGGTTCAGGGAAGGTTGCTGGCCCTGGAGCAGGGTTCTGGCCCAGTATGCTGATGGACAATTCTTTAAAATCCAAGAATGTACAGTGAGGGTGTTGAGCTGACAACATCCGTAGCTGGCCCTTTAAATGTTCAGTACTTATGCCTGCAATGAATTGCTCTCTAAGAGTCCGGTCCTGGTCCTCAGCTTCTTTAGGATCCACTTGGACTACAGCTCTCAGCGTCTCCTGTAAGGACAGGGCAAAATCACGGAGCGACTCTCCAGGCTGCTGTTTTCTGCTGAAGAAACGCATTTTAACTTCTGACACCGTTCTGGCTTCAAATGTGGTGCCCAAACGTTCAAAGATCTGTTCCAGGCTATTTTTCTCAGAACGGGGCCATGACATTACTTCCCTGCGGGCGGCCCCTTCTAACTGAGCTAAGAGGATCTCCATTTGCTGCTCAGCATTGATGGGATAAAGCCGGAACAGAGCCAGTATCTGTTCCCTAAAGTCTTTTAACTTGTGGGCTTCCCCTGAATAACGTGGGAACCAGGGGGCCCCAAAATAGTACGGCATGGTTAGCGGCATCAGGCTTGGCGGTGCCGCGGCGGCAGGGGGCCCAGAGTCGGCTGCGGGTACTTCAGCAGGCACGACTGGGGCTGCCTGTGCGATTTCCTCGACCGCGGACATGGCGTTGCTAGGTGGGTATGGCCCTTTAAATGTAGCGGAGCGGACCGGAGCGGTTATGGCAGTAACTTGAACTTTTTTTTGTTTTAGACAAGTCTTTCACGACTAGCGGGGATCCCTCCGGTGCCTTGGCAGGGGTTAGGGAGCTTCCGGACAGGTAAGCGGAGAAGCCGGTAAAAGTTTTTTAAAGTTGGTACTCACTCCGGTGGTGCTCGCTCCAAGTCTCGCGAGATGCGCAGCTACGGGTGTCGGACGTCTTGCGTACCACGTCAGCAGGTAGGCGCGGCCTCTCGTAGCTCCGGGACTCAGGTAGGCGGGCTTCGTCTTCCTGGTTGGCTGGGCGATGGCTCCGCCTGATTCTTTTCGCGCCAAAGTCCTCTTTTTCGCGCCAAACAGCTCCACGAGGCGCACTTGTAATCCGATCAGGTTAAATGGGCAATATGGCTGTCTATTCACTGACAGCAAGCGGTGACTCAAATCGGCAGAAAATAGTCCATACAATGCAATCTTCACACCGCAAATATTACAGTTCACTTTGGCCCAGCAATTTTCAATAAAACAATTGGGGCATGTCACTTTAAGACAATTTTCAGCACACAGTTTTTAAATCCGCAATGGCGCAGGAATATTCGGATCCTGTTCGTGACGCCAATTTATGCAACACGCCAGACCTGCAGGGTATGACGAAGTGAGGTCACAGTTATGGGCAATCGAGGGTACTCACTATATTTGCAGAACCCTGGGCAGGCGCGTGGCAGTGAAGGAGAGGTAGACACAGTTCCTCTGGGGCACGCTCTGTAGATAGGGACCAGGCCTGATGGTAGTTGAGGTGCCCTGGATGTTACAGGTATTTTGTGTGCCTGGGGCAAGGTCCCTGTGGTATTCGTGACGCCAGTGCCTTTGGACGGTGGCACGCCGGTTGGTGGTTGGAAAGATGAAGGTACACAAGTATGCAGTGAACCAAACGTAAACTTTACTGGACAATCCAACTTTGTACAGCAGGGAGTAGTACAGTCTCTATATTACAGTTCCACGAAAGGGGCTTATTCACAAATATGGCAGGCAATAGTCATGCAAGTTACACTGAGGGTAAATTCCACAAGCACTCAGCAGCAGGTTGTACTTTTCCTAGAATCACTGTACACTGTCCTTTATAGAACTCCTGCTCTGGCTTTATCTCCCAAGGCCCGGATGCCTAAAAGGGTGGCTTATATCCTTGGTTACTTTCTTCCTCAGGTATTATACTGCTTGCTATGGTTCCTAAGTTCCTCTGCCTATCAGGGTCACTTGGCTTACCCTGGGTCGCCTCCTCTTATCAGGTGGAAAACGGTAGCTTTCTCCCAGGAGGTTGGTTCCTGCCACTGGGGTATCTCTACTGAGCTAATCCTAGCTTCAGGAGCTTCAGGTGGACGAGCTGACTCCTCTAGTCCCCTGGAATGAACTAACACTTCCCTGTCTGGGCCTTCCTATATGTAACTAGGGCTCTCCAGCTCCCTCTAACGTCTGGGAGGCTAAACTACACCCTGACAGGCCTGACACCCAGATAATACAGGGAAAAACAAGCACATGACATTTAATGCAATGCAACACATTAACCTGTGCAGTGCCCACCTTTACCTGGTGGGACACTACATAATGAACTCAATTGAATTAGATTCAGTTCACTCGTCTCCAGTTACAGCGAAGAGGCTCTAACAAAAAGTCACCCAGCCGTGAAGTAAACGAAGCAGCCTGATTAGGTGGGCACAGATGTGACCCCTCACCATGTATTGCAGCATGGCATGACCACTGAGGTCTACAGGCTTCACTATGGCTCCTCTTCTACTTTTGGGACCATATTGTACCTCTGTCTGCTATTAATAACAAGACATATGTATGTTCGTTCTGCCAGATGCCACAATAAGAAGGCCCTCCGCCCTATAGGGTGGAACATGTCTGTGTAGGCATTGACTGAGCACCTTGTTGTTGGGTAGAGGGTTCCAGGTTTCCACTTAGATTCAAGATCCATTTATTTCCCCATTTCCTAGACGGAACATCGTATCCCGACACTCTACAGGAAGTGATGACGCAGATCATTGACAGAGCGACATGTGACCAGCTCTACCATATGTTCTCCGACATCAGCAGCAGCCAGACCATCATCCTAGATGACATGATATGTTCTGGTTACACAAATGGAGGCTTCTGCCGGGTAAGTACGAGTGGTGTTGAGATGGGCGAGGCTGCTGTCTTCCATTGGACCCACCTCTAAGTGCACGGCGACCACATACATCTGCTTATGCTCAGGATGTCCACTTTATCTTCCACAGTTACATGGAGATCTAGGACGTGCACACTTGCAGAATTTGTACAGTAAATTATGACGGGTGCTCTGCCCGCAAATGGAGGACAACAAAACTAAGGCTACTTTCACACTAGCGTTTTTTGCGGATCCGTCATGGATCTGCAAAAACGCTTCTGTTACAATAATACAAGCGCATGCATCTGTCATGAACGGGTCTGGTTGTATTATGTCTTCTATAGCCATGACTAATCCGTCTTGAACACCATTGAAAGTCAATGGGGGACAGATCCGTTTTCTATTGTGCCAGATTGTGTCAGAGAAAACGGATCCGTCCCCATTGACTTACATTGTGGGTCATGCCTGATCCGTTAGGCTCCGCTTCGTCCGGCGGACAGAAAAACGCTGCAGAGCGGAATGGAGACTGAACGGAGGCAAACTGATGCATTCTGAGCAGATCCTTTCCCATTCAGAATGCGTTAGGGCAAAACTGATCCATTTTGGACCGCTTGTGGATCTCACAAACGGAAAGCCAAAACGCTAGTGTGAAGGTAGCCTAAGACAATTGGTATTTGTAGACGGGGGGGGGAGGTAACTGAGGGCTGAAGGGCCAGGATAGAAAAGCCCAGCTTGGGCCCCCAGCACAACTTCTCCTCCTGATTGCCAGCAACAGCTTTTCTTAAGTTAGCCATGAATGCAGCGCTGGCGCCGGTGATTGCAGCGCACTTACATCCGCTCTGATTGGGGCCCTCCACTTCCTAAACATTGGCTGCAGCATCCTAGGTGTTTGACAGAGGGAGGGGGGCCACACCACATTGCATTCTTTGCAGTTCTATGCATGCACCTGCTCTCTGGTGTCAGACCTTCAGAATATTCACCTTCCTTGGATCCACCCACCAGACAAAGATGATTCCATAGGATGACATTTTTCACTAATTTCACAAAAAATGACCTTTCTGTGGAAATTGCTGCCATTTTGTCTTCCAGGGAGACCCCGGGGGACCTCTGGTGTGTAAAGTAAACGGTGTCTGGTATGAAGCGGGCATCGTAAGTTGGGGGGAACGATGTGCTTTACCTTACCTCCCTGGGGTGTACACCTCAGTACCGGCCCATGCAGCATGGATCCAGAGCTATGTTCCCGATGCGACCTTCATTCCCCTGCCTACACTGACGAATTCTACACCAGAAGGTAAGACGTGGACACCACTACTCACAGAAGGTAAGACGTGGACACCACTACTCAGACGCAATCCTGTGGAAATTCATTTACTAGAGCCTTGGACCAGACACCTTGTGCATCCACCGTGCAGGCTCCACACTTCTCTTCTAAACACGTTGGGGGTCATTTATTAAAGGGGTTGTGAAAGTGGCATGTAATGTAGAGACCGGCGCCTCTTCATAACAGCACCAGCTATAGGGCTTATTAAGACCAGCCTCTAAAACACTGGTCTTAAAGGGTTTGTCTCACTTCAGCAAGTGGCATGTATCGTGTAGAGAAAGTTAATACAATACATTTCTTAATGTATTGTGATTGTCCATTTTGCTTACTTTGTTGGCTTGATTAATTTTTCCATCACATCATACACTTCTTCTTTCCATGGTTACGACCACCCTGTAATCCAGCAGTGGTGGTAGTGCTTGCACACTATAGTAAAAAGCCCTGGCCTCTCTTGTGGACCATGAGATTGCGCATAGACTGGCACTTATTTCTACAGTGTGCAAGCACGACCACCACTGCTGGAGTACAGGGTGGTCGTAACCATGGAAAGAAGAAGTGTATGATGCGTAAGGCAGGTTCCAAGCTGACCTGACGTGAGTGGGTACTCCTACTGGTTAGCATTTCTGGTTAGTAAATGACCCCCTTTATCTTATGGAAAGATTACAAAAGAAACAGAAGAAAAAACATTTACGTGAACACAATTTCTCCAATGAATTACAAATGTGGAATAGAACAAAAAGTTTTTGTGAAGTGGAGGAAGAAGATTGAGGATGAGGAGATTGAGATGAGAAGGAGATTGATATAGTCCATAGAGCCCACAGCGAAGTGGTGGCTACCTCCAAGTCAGTATCACTGTCCTCACGGAAACCCCCTGAACTCCAGAAATCTCGGAGAGACAGATTCCCAGTTGAGCTATTACGGTAATTCAGGGAGGTTTTCCGTGGTAGCAGAAGTGCGTAGCATGTAAAAAGTGCAAGTTGCTTTATTGGGGACCCAGATCACTCTTGAGCTGGCCATAGATATTAAATGTACATTGGTGGGATCAGCAACCATCTAATGCGATCTACAAACCCTCTCCTGATGGCAACACCCTCCCCTGTTACTAATGAGAACACATGCATGCTCAACTGAGCCGATCGTCCATGTGCATGTCAAGATAAGGAGAGATAGCTGTTGGTTGAACGAGTGTTTGGCCAGCAGCTATTTCATGTCTATGGCCAGTCATAGTCCACCCTAAGGTCTTGCTTTTGCTTCCTCTGGAATTACATAGGCTGATGGGTGGTTTGTTACCCATTTACACCTATAACATTGATTGCATGTAGATATGACCGAACTTCTGAAGATCTGTTTCTGCAACATATTAGTTGTGGGTGGATGTCCTGTTATGGAGATATTGGCCATGATATGGTGATGCATATTTCAGCCTTCATAATGGCCTATATAACTCCATAGGAAATTCACCTTCAGCGTTTTTATAGACAGGAAGTTTGCTCTCCTTTACGCAGTTGTTCATTATCATCTTTGTTGTAATAATTTCATGTCTGTATTATTTTATTCCAGTGACGACTTCTCCGCCCCAGACCACTCAGTTGAAGGTCAGTTATACCTCAACCTCACCCAGTAATTATGTTTGCGGCTCTCCGATGTTCAGTGACCGAATTGTAGGGGGCATGGATGCTGTGGATGGAGAATGGCCCTGGCAGATCAGCCTGCGGTACATAGGATCTCACATCTGTGGTGGGTCCTTGATCTCTAACCAGTGGGTCCTGACTGCTGCTCATTGCTTTGAACAGTAAGTTTTACTCGTGACCATGTGTATTATTTCCCACGAGACACCGAATACTGGACCCAAGGTGTCTATTCTTAATATGTTTCCTATGTTCTTCACAGCTCCATCAACCCAGACTATTATTTTATCGTGGCGGGGAAATACCAGCTGTCCATCCCCGGTTACCATGAATTTTATGACTATGTAGAGCAAATTATAATTTACCCCACATTTGCTGGGACAGCGACCAGTGGAGACATTGCCCTTATCAAGCTGACTGACCCTGTCCCTTACACCAAGTACATCCTGCCAATCTGTTTACCATCTTTGTCTGTCATCTTCCCGACTGGTTTGGAATGCTGGGTAACTGGCTGGGGGAACACTGGATCTGGTGGTGAGTCTTCATTTATTACTTGTTCCTCAACTGCTGTGGTTTTTAGCAAGAATTTCCTAAAAAATATTCCAGTCCATATATATCTCAATGGCAGTGCTGTCAGTCATGAGTACAAAGCTCCTCCGAATCTTCTCTGCTTCAAATGAAACCAGTGGTCTTATGGTGAATACAAAATTGAGCATAGTTTATGGTGGACGGTCTTCCCATGAGTCGGTAGCTGAAATATCTTTCTAGGTTATACACCCGGAATTAAATCCCAAACCTAGTACTTACTTGGGGCTTTTTCTATTTGCTCTTGTAGCGCCATCTTCTGGATAGTGTAAATTTCAAATGTGCAAATTTATAAGGCAGAGAAATTGTAATGAAGACCACAATAAACTCCAGTCATGGTTATAGAAGGTGAAAGAAGTTCTCTGTGTTGACAAATCATATTTATAAGAAAGTTCCCTTGACAATAAGCAGCTCACAAAGTGTCTCCTTGCTGAGTCCCCACCAATCAGTTGTAATATGAAGAGGAATCTGCCGGTAAGTGATCCATTTCCCTACAGCACTATCATAGGAGATCTGGCACAGATCCTCCAGAGAGATGGATGTTATTTGAAATCTTTCTCTGCTCTGACCAAGAAATGAGGATCGAGGACACAGGACCCTACACTTAGTCGGATATTGGAAACTGGGTTTTCTAAACTACACCAAACCTTTAAAAATGTAGAAGAACCACTAGAGGAGAGGTCGGTCCTTTCATCAATACTGGAGGGGGATATATCAATGTTTAGAACTCAATTCTACAAAGAATGGTTGCAGTTGTACAATGTAATAGTCGTGTGTAGATAGATGAGAAGCCTCACAATGTCTTATGTAACACCACAGTGAATCTACCGTATCCTAAGACTCTTCAAGAAGTGATGACCCCACTGATTGACTACAAAACGTGTGATGCTATGTACCACGTTAACGCTAATGTGAATGCGGACACCAGCATTATCAAGGATGATATGATATGTTCCGGGTACGAAAATGGAATGAAGGATTCATGCCAGGTACACAGATTTATATGTTATAGTGAATTAATAATAAATAGACTGGCGCACACTATCCAGTACTGTACGGATAAATGCAAAAATACAAAACAAAAACTCCTTGTGATATATATAAAAGATTACCAAATCCGTGAATAAAGAACCAGAGAATGTTCAAACGTAGTTTTAATAAATCAAACTTGAGCCCAGATTTATATCTTGTTCTTCCTTTTCATACTCCTCAGAAGTCACTTAACAGCTTTCATAGCTGATGGGCGTCTATGGAGAGGAGAAATGTTTATTGCTTGACTTTTCAGATGATAAAGCCAGAGATGAGGTCATAAGTGGAATATCTAGCTTGTCTTTCCTTCTAGACAATATTCTCCATATGTATTCTGATGACATCTCAGTGTTTTGGCTTTTTAGTGCCGTGGACAATGCTGGTCAATGACTTACAGCTAACATTTACTCAAGACAAGATGTCCTCTCAGCAGGCCAAGTGGTCACCAATTCTGTCTTTTTCCCTCAGGGAGACTCTGGAGGACCTCTGGTGTGTAAAGTAAATGGTGCATGGTACCAGGCTGGCATTGTCAGTTGGGGCGAGGGATGTGCTAAACCTTATCGCCCTGGAGTCTACACTCTCACTACTGTCTACCAGCAATGGATACAAAGATACATCCCAGAACTTAACTTCACAAACCCGGGTCCAACTGAAGTTGGTTCAACTGTAGCTCCAACTAAAGTTGGCCTAACTATAGCTACTGATGAAGGCTCCAAGCTGCTGGGTCAAGAGATGACGACTGTGATTCTTCTTGCCTTAAGTTCAATGTTTTTTCATTGCGTTTAACAGAAATGTGTCACCAGAAAATGACCTATTAAAATCAAATTTTTATGTTTAAAGTATTTTGTAACATTTTTTGATGAAGTTATTTTTAATTTTCCATGTCCATATCTATATTTAAACAGAACCCATGAAATCCTGCAGTTTCCGCACTGGACACTAAGTCTAATAATAGCCTCCACTTCTTGGTCTGTACAGATCACGCTACTGCAGTTACCTGCTTATCTACGCACAGAGGTGATATCATTACAGGAAGCATTAGAATGACAGATAAGACAGGATAGGTGATTGTCAAAGCTTATCTACTCTACCTCCCTGCACAATGACCTCTGCTCAGGTCACAGAGCCTAGAAAACTCTCCCATAGAAGTCAATGAGGTCCCCTCCTGACCATTGTGTCTATGGACCATTGGGCTGCCGTAAAGCAATTTTCTTAATGCTTTCTAAATGCTGTTTAGAACAGCTCAGGCAAGATGGCCGCCCATATAATCATGTACAAGATGGCCGCCCCCATAATCATGTACAAGATGGCCACCCCATAATCATGTACAAGATGGACGCCCCCATAGTCATGTACAAGATGACCGCCCATATAATCATGTACAAGATGGCCACCCCATAATCATGTACAAGATGGCCGCCCCTATAATCAATTACAAGAAACTGAATTTAAAAAAATCTGTAATTAGAAATTAAAAAGAGATTAGAAAAAGTAGATGTGTTACTATCTGGTTTTAACTGTCAGGGAAAAAAATTGGTGACACATTTCCCTTACATTATAGCTCCACCGAGCATAGGATGGAATATGAGGTGTAGGAGCTTTGTGGGTGCTGGGAGGTGGTGCACAGCAGAAGATGCTGCAGATATTCTGTCTCCTCTGCCGGGGCTACTTGGAAATGTATTTGTATCCAATACATTTCATACTCATAGAATAATATCTACTGTGATAGGAACGTTTGATGTTCCTTTACTGAAAGCTGATGGTTCAGATGATAAGACACAATTCAGATTCAGCAGAAGTGAGTGAGATATGAATGTGGAGCCTTGTAGATCCTTCAGTGAACACAACTAAGAGCAGGCAGGAATGAACACAGTCCGAGAAACACACCTGGTGCAGCTGAGCGATGGTTTGGAGCCATACATTTCAGAGCTCTGAACATGCAGCGATGAAGCAGAGCCAAGACACACCTAGAATAGCTGAACTTGAGAATTGGAGAACACCATACATGCTGGCATCAGGACCAGGCTTGGCTAAAAGTGGCAGAAAGCCAGACAGACTGCCATCATAAAACAACAGGACAGACAGAACAGGCAGCCAGATCGGCCACACGGACCAACTTGATAAAGAACAGACTAAGCTCATGCCCAGGTCATCACTGACAGCTGACCTGGTGTGATCAGGAATGAGACTTGTCTGGACCAATCAGGCTGACATCAGGAACGTACTTTACATGGAACCAATGTCATGGGCAGGCAGGCTGGCATCTCGAAAAGACTTCACCAGGAACCCATGAGCTTTGGATGGAGGTGGCAGACATCCAATCAGGCTGGCATCAGAAACAGACTGTAACAGATCACCTGGCACCCCGACTGAGTACCTCCGTTGCTGGATGCTCCTAGCGTTTTCCTGAGGTTTCCAAGCACTCTGGCAGACACCACCATCACCGAACCGAAGCAGCATATAAGTCCTCTTCAAGCATATGAATGCTGTAGGCAGTTGAATAGGAACCATACAAATAGGTTTTCACTCCTAGCAGTCAAACTGGGACAGCATGCAATAAATCCTCCCCCAAGAATGAGACGACACTTCACCTTGAGGTTTAAAACAGGAACTTCCTTTATTTTAACACAAGCAGTGATTTATACACATCTTCCAACAAGGTACCACCCACAGCCAATCATATGTATCTACAGTATTTAAACCTTCCCAGCAATTGTACACAAAATCCCCTTCCCTCTGTCTGTAACGCAATAAACAAAACACAATGAGCCTTGTCTGAGATGTAATTAACCAACACAATAGCATTGTCTCAGACGCAATCCACAAAATACAATTATCAAACGTAATGGACTAACTTGACCCCTGGCATACACAGATACAATGTAACAGAACACATAATAACATACATAGTATTTAAGACAGCCTGAATGCAATCTGCTACACAGTCTTAAAGGGGCATTGCTCCTAAAAGTCAGACATGTCCCCGGATGGCCATTAAAGGGCCAGTAGCAGCAATATAAAATAGCACATGCCCAAATTGCATTCAAACGTACCAAATCACCAGGGGCCATAGTCAGTAGGTAGGAGGCGGCCAGCCAGTCCTCTCCAATGCCCAGTGGCGAGGCGGGTTCTGCCACATTTCTCCCCTTTCCCATTGAGACTATCCAGACTCCAGACCTCCAGGCGGTCTGGGGCTCTGATAGTCAGCCGGCCTTTCTCCAAGGGTGTAGTTGTCCCTATGGCCCCCTGCCACTTGTGCCCAGTTGTAGATCCATGACTTGGGGGGAAGGTAACCAGGGTGCCCTCTCCCCTGGTTGAACAAAGCTGTTGCTGGGGGGAAGGGGTAACAGGCTCCTCTCTCTGCGACACCCTCCCTTGTTGTAGGGGAAAACAGACTGCCTCTCCTTCCAATACATTGTCCTGTTGTTGTGGACCAGGACAGACTGTCCATATCTCCAGTGGTGCAGGTACAGAGACTACAGTCCCATCTGCACTGTTGTGGGGCTTGCTGTCTCCCCTTGGTGTGCTAGGCAAACCGCTGGGGCTACTTGGGGAACAGCGGCCAGCGGTGTTCTGCACTGATGCCAGCACTTCTGCTGGGGCGAGGGGGGTACAAGCCAGCCCTGTAACAAGGGGGTCGGTGGAGCAGAGGCTAGCGGCTCTCTGCCCTGATGCCAGCTCTTCTGCTGGAGGGACTGGAGTACAGTCCTGCTGGGTAGTAAGGGGACAAGTAGGGCAGAGGTCAGCGGCGCTCTGCCCAGATGCCAGCTCTTCTACTGGGAGGGGGCCAGAGGGGGCTAACGACTCCTCTACTGACCCCAGTACCTGGTTTGGAGTTGGCTGTGGAGGGGAGGGGTTGCTTACCTCCTCCTCCTGGTACTGCTGCTGGAGTTGGAGATCTGGGCCGGCTGCCCAGTATCCCTGTAGGGCCGGTAGAGAGATCTCGGTCCCATCTCCACCTGCCATCTGTGGGTCTTCCCAGGACCAGTCTGTGAGGTCCCTCAACATTTGCGAGTAAGGACCACCTGCGTCCACACCTGGCAACTTCGGCTGCTGCTGAGGGTCTGGGCCAGCTGCCCAGCATCCCGGTGGAGAGACCTCGGTCCCGTCTCCACCTGCCTGTTGTGGTTCCTCACAGGACCAGTCTATGAGGACCCCTATTTCGGGTTCCTCTGGCCACCTCAAGGGGAAACGGCTTACCTCCTCGGATGCAGCCTCTGCTCGGCTGCTGTAACACTCCTTCTGCTGGGCAATTTCTCTCTCTTTCGCCAGTCGGAATTCTCGTTCCATCCTTGCGTGTCGCTTGGCTGTGACCTGGTTCCAGATGGCCTGGCATATATCCATGGACACATTATCTCCATACTGGTCCACTCGCTGCCTCACCTCGGCCAGCCAGTCATCTTCAGAGCCTTCCATACTTTTCTGCTCCAAGTCGCTGGATACCTCTGCTCCCAGGGGCGCTGCACGAGTGCTAGCGTTTGCCCTCAATTTGTAACTCCACACGTTACCGGTGTCTCTGAGCTGCTTCTCCTCGCACTAGGACGCCATCCCACTGCTTGCCACCAATGTAACGGATCACCTGGCACCCCGACTGAGTACCTCCGTTGCTGGATGCTCCTAGCGTTTTCCTGAGGTTTCCAAGCACTCTGGCAGACACCACCATCACCGAACCGAAGCAGCATATAAGTCCTCTTCAAGCATATGAATGCTGTAGGCAGTTGAATAGGAACCATACAAATAGGTTTTCACTCCTAGCAGTCAAACTGGGACAGCATGCAATAAATCCTCCCCCAAGAATGAGACGACACTTCACCTTGAGGTTTAAAACAGGAACTTCCTTTATTTTAACACAAGCATTGATTTATACACCTCTTCCAACAAGGTACCACCCACAGGCTCTGCAAAAACAGCCAATCATATGTATCTACAGTATTTAAACCTTCCCAGCAATTGTACACAAAATCCCCTTCCCTCTGTCTGTAACGCAATAAACAAAACACAATGAGCATTGTTTGAGATGTAATTAACCAACACAATAGCATTGTCTCAGACGCAATCCACAAAATACAATTATCAAACGTAATGGACTAACTGGAACCCTGGCATACACAGATACAATGTAACAGAACACATAATAACATACATAGTATTTAAGACAGCCTGAATGCAATCTGCTACACAGTCTTAAAGGGGCATTGCTCCTAAAAGTCAGACATGTCCCCGGATGGCCATTAAAGGGCCAGTAGCAGCAATATAAAATAGCACATGCCCAAATTGCATTCAAACGTACCAAATCACCAGGGGCCATAGTCAGTAGGTAGGAGGCAGCCAGCCAGTCCTCTCCAATGCCCAGTGGCGAGGCGGGTTCTGCCACACAGACTTTATCAGGATGCTACATAAGGCGTCATGCAACAATGCTCGTTGCCCGGCTATTCCACTCATTGGGGACCACAATTTGCAGTCCCCAATGAATGGGCACCATATGTGCGGCTGCTGCAGACGGATCCCGACCCAGTTGAATTGGTCTGTGATCCGTCCGAACTGTAAAAAACATAGAACATGTTCAATTTTTGTGTGGTTTAGAGGCACGGAGAGAAGCCTCACGGAAGCACTCCGCAGTGCTTCCGTGGGGTCCTGTACCTCCGCTCCGCACCTTCTGGATTGCAGACCCGTTCAAGTGCAGAGTGAGGTGAGAATCAGTGAAGAATATCAGAACACATTCTCTCCAATGGACACATGCATACCCACAGGAATAAGGCATGTCCTACATATTGGAGTACTGGTACCAGTGGCGTAATGTGGGTTACCAGCACCCGGGGCAAGCCAAGTATACACAATAACACAGTGATAACTCTCTCAGTACAGATAATGTAGTAGATGTCACCTGCAGTCCTATGTAACACCACAGATAACACAGTGATAACTCTGAGTACAGATAATGTAGTAGATTTCACCTGCAGTCCTATGTAACACCACAGATAACACAGTGATAACTCTCTCAGTACAGATAATGTAGTAGATGTCACCTGCAGTCCTATGTAACACCACAGATAACAAAGTGATAACTCTCTGAGTACAGATAATGTAGTAGATTTCACATGCAGTCCTATGTAACACCACAGATAGCACAGTGATAACTCTCTGAGTACAGATAATGTAGGATATATTACCTGCAGTCCTATGTAACACCACAGATAACATGGTGATAACTACCTGAGTACAGATAATGTAGTAGATGTCACCTGCAGTCCTATGTAACACTACAGATAACACAGTGATAACTTTCTGAGTACAGATAATATAGTAGATGTCACCTGCAGTCCTATGTAACACCACAGATAATACAGTGATAACTCTCTGAGTAGAGATAATATAGTAGATGTTACCTGAAGTCCTATGTAACACCACAGATAACACAGTGATAACTCTCTGAGTACAGATAATGTAGTAGATGTCACCTGCAGTCCTATGTAACACCACAGACAACACAGTGATAACTCTCTGAGTACAGATAATGTAGTAGATTTCACCTGCAGTCCTATGTAACACCACAGATAGCACAGTGATAACTCTCTGAGTACAGATAATGTAGGATATATTACCTGCAGTCCTATGTAACACCACAGATAACATGGTGATAACTACCTGAGTACAGATAATGTCGTAGATGTCACCTGCAGTCCTATGTAACACCACAGATAACACAGTGATAACTCTCTGAGTACAGATAATGTAGTAGATGTCACCTGCAGTCCTATGTAACACTACAGATAACACAGTGATAACTTTCTGAGTACAGATAATGTAGTAGATGTCACCTGCAGTCCTATGTAACACCACAGATAATACAGTGATAACTCTCTGAGTAGAGATAATGTAGTAGATGTTACCTGAAGTCCTATGTAACACCACAGATAACACAGTGATAACTCTCTGAGTACAGATAATGTAGTAGATGTCACCTGCAGTCCTATGTAACACCACAGACAACACAGTGATAACTCTCTGAGTAGAGATAATGTAGTAGATGTCACCTGCAGTCCTATGTAACACCACAGATAATACAATGATAACCCTCTGAGTACAGATAATGTAGTAGATGTCACCTACAGTCCTATGTAACACCACAGATAACAGTGATAACTCTCTGAGTAGAGATAATGTAGTAGATGTCACCTGCAGTCCTATGTAACACCACAGATAACACAGTGATAAATATCTGAGTACAGATAATGTAGTAGATGTCACCTGCAGTCCTATGTAACACCACAGATAACACAATGATAACCCTCTGAGTACAGATAATGTAGTAGATGTCACCTGCAGTCCTATGTAACACCACAGATAACACAATGATAACCCTCTGAGTACAGATAATGTAGTAGATGTCACCTGCAGTCCTATGTAACACCACAGATAACAGTGATATCTCTCTGAGTACGGATAATGTAGTAGATGGGTGTGAGGCCTCCAGAATTCAGAACACGCACAGTGTGGCCCAAATTCTATATCCACCCCCCCCCAAAAAAAAACTGATATTTTGATGGACATTACATACATTGCTATGAAATATACAGGAGAATACTGCACATACCTGTTACATCCAGTGACATCTCCTGTGATGTAGACTTTCCTCAGCATCTTCATTCGGACATAGGACCGCCATGATAACTTTTTTCACCCGCGTCTCGTCTCTGTAGAGTTTGACAGAATTTTTTGGGCATTTCTCACTTTACTATCATCCTCAGATAACAGACCTCTCAGATAACAGACCTCCCCCGTAGTGCCCATAACTATAATGCCCTCTGTATAATTATAATAATTACTGGCCCCTCTGTGTTATTATTATTAGTATTATTAATATTATCATCGCCCCCTCTGTAGTATTATAGTAATAATTTTGCCCCCCTTAAGCCCCTCCAGCATACAGTCCCATGTAAATAATATCACCCCCCCTCTCTTTAGACCCCTCTAACATACAGTCTCCAGTACAAGGATTATTCCTCCTCCCTTCATCCCCTACAAAAAGCCCCCCAAGTAAACAAACCAATCAATATTCTCCTCCACACACCGACCTGCAGCCTCTGCTCCTCTCTCCAACAACGTGCTCTCCTGCAAATATTGAGGCTGCGCCCCCTGGATGACGAGACTCCGCCTCTTCCCTGACATCATACCTCCTAGGAGCAACTCCATTCTAGTCACTACGGTCGCGCTACTGCCTCATAGGCTTCAGGCCACTAGTCTTAAGTCTATGAGGAAGAACAGAGGCGACGGGAGCCATAGGCTCATTGAAATGCTTGCTGCCTGGCGCCCCCTGCAATTTTTTGCCCAGGGCAACAGCCTTCACGGCCCCCCCACGCTACGCCACTGACTGGTACACGCCCAGATACAAGAGTGCAGGTACACACAGAATACAGGACTTAGCGTGAAGCAGGAGAACAGAGCACTTAGTGGGAGTTTTGACAGAAGCTGTAGAGAAAGGACCTTGGAGAAGAGAACTCTAAAGAGGAAGGAATTTAAGAAGCACTCTTGAAATTACAGGCTTTAATAAAGCAATTTATAGACAAATGACTTTAGAGAAGAAACACCATAGAGAGCAGGGACTATAGAGAAAAATAAATTTAGAGAGGAAGGACCTAAGGTAAGTAGCACTTGGGAACCAGTCACCAGGAAAATGTGAAGTAATCTGCAGGCAGTTTGTTATAGAACTGGATTTACCGAGAAATTTGATATATCGTTTTGTGAGAAAAAATTTAGCAACATTTCTCACCATTATGGGCTTTGAAATCAAGAAGGCAGTCCTATCAGTGATTGACAGCTTTTCATCTATGAGGAGGAGGTCCTATCAGTGACTGACAGCCTTCCCTCTATGAGGAGGAGATCCTATCAGTGACTGACAGCCTTCCCTCTATGAGGACTGGAGGAGGTCCTATCAGTGACTGACAGCCTGCCCTCTATGAGGAAGATGTACTGTCAGTGATCATCAGCCTTCCCTCTATGAGGAGGAGATCCTATCAGTGACTGACAGCCTTCCCTCTATGAGGAGGAGATCCTATCAGTGATTGACAGCTTTTCATCTATGAGGAGGAGGTCCTATCAGTGACTGACAGCCTTTCATCTATGAGGAGGAGGTCCTATCAGTGATTGACAGCCTGCCCTCTATGAGAAAGATGTCCTGTCAGTGATCATCAGCCTCCCCTCTATAAGGAGGAGGTCCTATGAGTGATTGACAGCCTTTCATCTATGAGGAGGAGGTCCTATCAGTGATTGACAGCCTTCCCTCTATGAGGAGGTCCTATCAGTGACTGACAGCCTTCCCTCTATGAGGACTGGAGGAGGTCCTATCAGTGACTGACAGCCTGCCCTCTATGAGGAAGATGTACTGTCAGTGATCATCAGCCTCCCCTCTATGAGGAGGAGGTCCTATCAGTTACTGACAGCCCTACCTCTATGAGGAGGAGGTCCTATCAGTTACTGACAGCCTTCCCTCTATGAGGAGGAGGTCCTATCAGTGACTGACAGCCTTCCCTCTATGAGGAGGAGGTCCTATCAGTTACTGACAGCCCTACCTCTATGAGGAGGAGGTCCTATCAGTTACTGACAGCCTCCCCTCTATGAGGAGGAGGTCCTATCAGTTACAGACAGCCTTCTCTCTATGAGGGGGAAATCCTATTAGTGATTGACAGCCTGCCCTCTGTGAGGAGTTGGTCCTATCATTGATTAACAGCCTATCCTCTATGAGAAAGCGGTCCTATCAATGATCGACAGTCTGCCCTCTATGAGGAGGAGGTCTTATCAGTGTCTGACAGTCTTTGCTCTATGAGGAAGAGGTCCTATCAGTGATTGGCAGCATGTCATCTATAAGGATGAGGTCCTATCAGTGTCTGACAGCCTTTGCTCTATGAGGAAGAGGTCCTATCAGTGACTAATGTAACACCCTGGAGTGGTGTTACCACTCTTACATCCTGCTGCTTTAATGGTCTAACATAAATGCCATCTTATGTATTTTTGTTCAGGTCCTCTACACTGTGCATTCCTAATCTTGTTATGCAACTGTTCATAATAAGTAATGTACCAGGTTCACCAGCAGGTGGCAGTGTAAATGGCAGAGCTATAGTTAGAGAGAATGGAACTCACCATTCCATTCTCCCCCTTCTGGGTATAAGATAAGATAAGATAAGATGCCTTTATTGTCACTGTACAATACAATGTAATACAATGTACAATACAATGAAATGTTGTTTGGAGCAATCCTAGATGTCATGGACTGAGGAACAAGAACTGACATTTAAACTAAAGCATTACACTAGAAAAAAACAAAACATTGCACTAGAAGGCGTTACTATTCACAGGTCACAGCATATATATAGCAAGAGCAAAGTAGGAAGTGCTTGTGAGTATATATACACACTGATTCAGACACCACGGCAGACAAGAGGTCATCATGGGTTCATGAATGCAGCAGTCACTTTCAGTCTGTGGTAGTTTCTATCCTAGGAAGGGGTAATAATCTCCGAGCATTTAGGAGACTGATTGCTTTGGGGTAAAAGCTGTTCTTCAGCCTAGTGGTGCGGGCATGTAGGGCTCTAAGACGCCTACCAGAGGGTAGGGAAATGAAAAGGTTGTGGCCGGGGTAGGCCAGTCCTGCTTCCTGCTGGAAGGGTGGGCAGAAGTTTCCAGTTAGTTTTAGTTCTAAGCTAGACAGGAGAGGAGCAAGGTGGGGCATGCTCAGGTGTGCCTATGCCAACCAGAGCACCCTAGGCTCTGCTGGCCATGAAGAGAGATGTCTGGAAGCCATAGGGGCCAGAGGAATAGTTCTTCGGCCACCATAAGATAAATCAGCAAGAGGAAGAGTTTTTCGGCTGAAGATACGTTTTACTGTGTATCAGGAAGGGAATAACAGTCGATGGCACCCCATCCGAAGGATACCAGGACAGTCCTAAAATACAGAAACCAGACTTAAAGGGACACTGACAGCCCCAATTAGCATATTTAGGTATATATACGCGAGTACAGGTCTTATAAAGTCTATTAAAATGATCTAAGTATCCCCCCTGTCCACCTTATAAGTACCAAAATATAAAGTTATATAACCTGTTTGTCCAGTCACCAATCTGCCCAAGGGGCGGCGTTTCATCACAAAATGCGCCCAGCCAGCCGCTCCCAACTGCCAGTCTGAAGCGCCGCCCAGCTCATCAATATTCACTTAGCTGGGCGGCGGCTACAACTCTCCGGACTCAAGTGCTGCAGCCTCTGCTTTATGCGCATGCGCCGGGCACTTGAGTCGGGAGAGTTGTAGCCGCCGCCCAGCTAACTTTATATTTTGGTACTTATAAGGTGGACAGGGGGGATACTTAGATCATTTTAATAGACTTTATAAGACCTGTACTCACGTATATATACCTAAATATGCTAATTGGGGCTGTCAGTGTCCCTTTAAGCAGAGTTTAGTGTGGCATAAAGAAAGCAGTCATTTAAGCAAGCCTGTCAGTACAGCAGAGAAAGACAGAAAGCAGAGTTGCACTAACAGCATTTCTTCTAGTGTTGAGCAAGCATGCTCGGCCGAATACCGCGTGTGCTCGAGGACGTGTATTTAAATCTAATTTAGCCTCTATTTCTGAAAAGTTTCTGTTGGGATTTGAACTCACAACTGTCTACATTGGAGGCAAGGACCCTAAACCGTGTCCGAAAAACCTTATAGTAGTTTGTCCTGTAATAAGTTTTCCTATACAGCAGAAGTATCATTTCATATTTCACTGCAGGTTAACATGTAGCTGTATAGTATAGTGGTTAAGGTTCTTGTCTCTAATGTAGAAGGTTGTGAGTTCAAATCCTGGCAGAAATAGAGGCTAAATGTAATATATATAAATACGTTTTTAGCCATAATATCTTTACATATATTATTATATATTTAGAATATATAATATATTATAATATATGTAAATATATTATGGTTAAAAACATCAGTTGTAGTTTCCCACATATTATGCATTCATATATATCAGAAGTATGATTATATATATATATATATATATATATATATATTTATTTATTTTTAGTAATTACAAATGTATTTTGTGCCATACATTTTTTATAATTGCTAAAAAAATATAAAATATATAAATTTAATGTCTATTTCTGAAACGTGCTAGGTTTGAACTCACAACCTTCTACATTACCCAAGAACCTTAACCACTATACTATACAGCTACATGTTAACCTGCAGTGAAATATGAAATGACACTTCTGCTGTATAGGAAAACTTATTACATGACAAACTACTATAAGGTTTTTCTGACATAGTTTATCATTCTGCTTTATAGCTGAGTGGTTAAGGTCCTTGCCACCAATGTAGAAGGTTGTGAGTTTGAATCCCAGCACAAACCTTTCAGAAGTAGAGGCTAAATTAGATTTAAATACACCTGGTGTCCCCAAGCACTGACATATATGGACATAGCTATATAGAGTCAGAGCAGACTTACAGTGGGGGATTCCCTCATTGTACAGCAATCTTCTGCATAGAGCAGGGGGTGCCTGGTTTAATGCTCGGGTTCTCCCATTGACTTCCTGAGCATCCCAAAGTGTGTTTCTAGAGCACTCGAGCACTTTGGTGCTTGATCAACACAAATTCCTTCTATGAGGTGTGGGTCCTATCAGCCTGCCCTCTGTCAGTCACTGATAGGTCTGCCTCCTTAACCTCAAAACCCAGAATAAACACAAATATAAATGACTAAATTACCAGTTTTGTTGAATATTTTCACATACAGCTATATACCAATCTGCTCAATAACCTGCTGCCTTCAGCTTAGAGTCCATTTTCAACGTGACGAATCCCCCTTATAATATAAGCATTCTAGAGAGGAAGTCAACTTTCAAAAATCAATTTAAAAACAATTTAGGAAGGAACAACTTTAGAAACAAAGGAGTCTACAGAAGAAGGGCTTTAGAGAAGAGCAAGTACTTGAAAGAAAAGGAAGGACTTTAGAGAAGAAGGACTTTAGAGAGCAAAGACTTTAGAGAAGAGCAAGGACTTTAGAGAAGAAGAAGGACTTTAGAGAAGAATCACTCTAGAGAGGCTGCACTTTAACCACCTCCTGTCCGCCCGTTGACTATAAATGTCCGGGAGGTGGTTCTCTGAATGGACGTTTCTGAACGTCCATTCAGACATGGTAGCTGCATGCTAATCGTGCAGCTGCAGATCGGGTTCCCGCTGTCAGTGACAGCAGGGCAACCCAGAGAGAAGGGACAGTTCTCCGGTGTCCCCGCCTTCTAGATCGCTGCATACACAGCGCTCACCGCTATGCGCTTCCTGTTCCGGCCCGGCGGTCATGTGACCGCCAGGGCCGGGATCGTGCAAGAGCTGTCGGGTCTTTCACAGACCTCGATCAGCCCTGCACTGAGGCTGTACAGCGCTGTAATGCGCTGTACAGCCTCTCTGGGTGTGTTTTTCCCCTGTAACTGGGGCTACTAAATGTCCCCCAGACGTCTTGTATGACATTATGGGGAACGCAAAGTGTAAAATAAAAAAATAAAGGGTTAAAATAAAAAAAATAAAAAAGGTTTCACATGTAAAAAAAAAAAAAAATTCCCAAAGTAAGGAATTTTAAAAAAATTGCTAAAAATAGAACAAAATAAATAAAATAGACATATTTGGTATTGCTGCGTCCGTGACGGTCGGCTCTATAAATATATCACATGATCCACCCTGTTCGATAAACACCATAAAAAAAATAAAAAACATTTTTGTCACCTTACATCACAAAAAGTGCAACACCAAGTGATCAAAAACCTTCACCTCATCCCGCAAAAAATTAGCCCCTACATAAGAAAATCGCCTAAAAAATAAAAAAACTATAGCTCTCAGAACATGGACACATTAAAAATCTTTTTTTGTTTCAAAAATGCTATTATTGTGTAAAACTTAAATAAATAAGAAAAAGTGTACATATTAGATATTGCCACGTCCGTAACGATCTGCTCTATAAAAATGTCACATGACCTAACCCCTCAGATGAACGCTGTAAAAATAAATAAATAGAAACTGTGCTAAAACGACCAATTTTTTGGTCACCTTGCCCCATAAAATGTTGAATGATCAAAAAATCATATGTATCCAAAAATAGTACTAATAAAACTGGCGCCCCCTAGTTTCCAAAATTGGGACACTTTTTAGGAGTTTCTACTCTAAGGGTGCATCAGGGGGCTTCAAATGGGAAATGGCATCTAAAAACAGGTTCAGCAAAATCTGCCTTCCAAAAACCATACGGCGCTCCTTTTCTTCTGCACCCTGCCGTGTGCCCTTACATCAGTTTATGACCACATGTGGGGTGTTTTTGTAAACTGCAGAATCAGGGTAATAAATATTGAGTTTTGTTTGGCTGTTAACCCTCGTTGTGTTAAAGAAAGGTGAGAGGGAAAGGTGGTAACCCCTGACTCACCTTGCGGCTGGCACCTGACTGCCCTGACGTCCCTAGACGGGTTCCTCACCCATGCGGCGATCACGTGCCTAAACCCTGGCTTTCCCTAAAATGAACCCTAGATAATGAACGGGCCGGTGGGATCGCTAGTCCTCACCACTGCACTAAGAGGGAAACACCAGGGAGAGGACAGACAAACACAGACAAACACAAACACCCAGGTGGACGACAACAACTGTCCACAAAGGTCCAACAGGGATCCGGAGGGTAGCGTTCTAAAGCAACAATCAGAGAACGCAGCAACACTGTCACGAGGGTATCGAGAACCACGCCTGACTCCGTTATACCCGGGGTCAGGAAGTCGCAGCGGTTGGCTGCACGCTCTATTTAAGATAGGGCTGTTTTCCTTATGGTAGCTTTCTGGGTTTGCTTTGCAAACCCTTTTGGCTCACTCAGGGATCCGTAGCTCCTTCTCCTCAGCTGTTCCTTGTCCAGCACTCCCAAACCTCCTTATATTCCTCTCTCACACTTCTCTGGTTGCCAGATATAGAGCTTCCTGCCTGGACATCTATCCTGACCCACTGGAGCTGTGTTGCTGCGTTCTCTGACTGTTGATTCAGAACGCTACCCTCCGGATCCCTGTTGGACCTTTGTGGACAGTTGTTGTCGTCCACCTGGGTGTTTGTGTTTGTCTGTGTTTGTCTGTCCTCTCCCTGGTGTTTCCCTCTTAGTGCAGTGGTGAGGACTAGCGATCCCACCGGCCCGTTCACTATCTAGGGCTCATTTCAGGGAAAGCCAGGGTTTAGGCAAGTGATCGCCGCACGGGTGAGGAACCCATCTAGGGACGTCAGGGCAGTCAGGTGCCAGCCGCAAGGTGAGTTAGGGGTCACCACCTTTCCCTCTCCCTTAGGCAGGGCTTTCCCTGTTTTCATCCCTGTGCGTGACACCGGTCATTACATTATCTCTGGCCCTTATTTTGTGTAGGTAAAAAAAAAAATATATATATACTTATATATTTTTTTTTACCTACTTAGAATCCAGTATGGATCAAATTGCTGCTCTGTCCAAACAATTTCATGGCCTGTCTTTGGAGGTGGTAGGATTGAAGGCGTCGGTCCTCCAGCAACAGCAGCAATTACAACTGACCGCAAGCCCAGCGGTTGCTACTGGTAACCAGGTTGTTGCGGAACCCAAGGTCCCTCTCCCTGACAGATTATCTGGGGGAAGGGACAAGTTTTTGGCATTCCGTGAGGCCTGTAAGTTATATTTTAAACTGCGCCCTCACTCCTCTGGTAATGAAGATCAGCGGGTGGGGGTTGTTATTTCCTTGCTGCAGGGGGACCCGCAGTCCTGGTCGTTCTCTTTACCTACTGATTCCCAGGCTCTTCGGTCAGTGGATGAGTTTTTCGGGGCCTTGGGTCTCATATATGACGACCCTGACCGAGTAGCACTGGCTGAATCAAGATTACGGAGACTCTTACAAGGAGAACGGCCGGTAGAGTATTGCTCTGAATTCCGTAGGTGGGCTACGGATACCCAATGGAACGACCCGGCTCTCAGGAGTCAGTTCTGCTCTGGGTTATCCGAAAGGGTTAAGGATGCGCTTGCATTGTATGAGACCCCCTTTTCCCTTGATGCAGTTATGTCCCTTTCTATCCGTATAGAGAGACGCCTTAGGGACAGGTTGAAAGAACCGGAGAAATTGGTAACTCCTCTCAAGCAGCAGTTAGTCTGTACGGACTTAGACGAGCCTATGCAGCTAGGAGGAACTACTCGTCAGGTCCGTCCTCCTGAGGCTCGCCGTAGGCGTGGGGTTTGTTTTTTTTGTGGGGAGAGGGGTCATTTCATTAATGTCTGTCCTTCTTTCCTCAGAAACAAAAGACCGTCGGAAAAACTACTAACCCCAGGCTGTGTGGAGGATGTCAGCCGGGGGGTATACGTCTCCTCCATACGTACATCGCAATTTGTGTTGCCAGCGGTTATTGTTTTTGGTGATAAGACGGAGACTATTTCTTTCTTTTTAGACAGTGGAGCAGGGGTAAATTTGATAGATGCCCATTTTGCCCGCACTTTGGGTTTGTCTCTCTGTACGTTACAGAGACCCATTCCCATATTTGCTATTGATTCTGCTCCCCTGTCTCAGAGAAACCTCACCCACATTGTTCATAATATACACCTTCGGGTAGGGGACCACCACAACGAGATGCTTTCAGGTTATGTTCTGGAGGGGCTTCCCTGGTTGGTAGCGCACAATCCAGTGGTGGATTGGCAGGCCAGGGAGATATTGGAGTGGAGTGAGCAGTACAGAGAAAATTGCTTAAATAGCAATTGCTTAGTTGCCTCCATAACTACCCTACCTACATTTATTTCGGATTTTGAGGATGTTTTTTCTGAAAAGGGTTGTCAGAAGTTACCACCTCATCGTCCTTATGATTGCCCGGTTAACCTTATTCCCGACGCAAAATTACCCAAGACCAGGTTATATAATCTTTCGGGTCCATGGAGACAAGCCATGAAAGACTATATCTCCGAGAGCTTGGCTAAGGGACACATCAGGCCCTCTTCTTCACCCATGGCTGCAGGGTTTTTCTTCGTTAAAAAGAAAGATGGGGGCCTGCGTCCTTGCTTAGATTTTCGCGAATTAAATCGGATAACCATCCGAGACCCATACCCTCTTCCTCTCATTCCTGACCTGTTTAACCAGATTGCGGGTGCTAGGTGGTTCTCCAAACTCGATCTTAGGGGGGCCTACAATCTGATTCGTATTAAGGAGGGGGATGAGTGGAAGACAGCTTTTAACACCCCTGAGGGGCATTATGAAAATCTAGTCCTGCCTTTCGGTCTGACCAATGCTCCAGCCGTCTTTCAACATTTCGTTAATGATATTTTTAGTCATCTAATCGGCAGGTTTGTGGTAATATACCTAGATGATATTTTAATTTATTCGTCTGATCTGAGAACACATGAGGAGCATGTCAGACAAGTACTGCAGGTCCTACGGACGAATGAATTATATGCTAAGATTGAAAAATGTGTCTTCGCCGTTCAGGAAATACAATTCCTGGGTTATTTTTTATCTGCTTCAGGTTTCCGTATGGATCCTAGGAAGGTCCAGGCAATTTTGGATTGGGATCTTCCTGAGAACCTCAAAGCACTACAACGGTTCTTGGGCTTCGCAAATTTCTATAGGAAATTCATTAAAAATTATTCTGTGATTGTCAAACCCCTTACTGACATGACTAGGAAGGGGACTGATTTTTCTAAATGGTCTGACGCCGCTAAAGTTGCTTTTTCCTCTCTAAAAGAGAGGTTTACCTCGGCACCTGTACTAGTCCAACCTGATGTCTCTCAGCCTTTTATTGTTGAAGTCGATGCGTCAGAGGTGGGAGTGGGGGCGGTGCTGTCTCAGGGTCCGTCTCCTGGCAAATGGCGTCCTTGTGCTTTCTTTTCGAAAAAACTATCTGCAGCAGAAAAGAACTACGATATTGGCAATAGGGAACTATTAGCTATTAAACTTGCGTTTGAGGAGTGGCGTCACTTTTTAGAGGGGGCAGTCCACCCCGTCACTGTGATTACGGACCACAAAAATCTCCTGTACCTCGAATCAGCTAAGCGTCTCACTCCTAGACAGGCTAGGTGGTCGCTATTTTTTACCAGGTTTAACTTTGTTATTACCTATCGTCCTGGGGCAAAGAACACCAAGGCTGATGCACTATCTCGTTGTTTCCCTGGAGGGGGTAATGTGAGTGATCCGGTGCCCATTCTACAAAGAGGAGTGGTTGTCTCTGCGGTACACTCTGTTTTGGAAGGGAAGGTGTTAGAGGCCCAGGGGGACGCCCCGGTCTCTTGCCCCTCAGAGAAATTGTTTGTACCGTTGAACCTACGTTTCGAATTATTAAAGGAACATCATAATTCGGCACTTGCTGGGCACCCGGGTAGTAAAGCAACCTTGGAGCTATTGTCTCGTCGTTTTTGGTGGCCAAGGTTGCGTCAGGATGTATTGGATTTTGTGTCTTCTTGTTCTACCTGTGCGCGCGCAAAAGTTTCACATACACGTCCTGCAGGGTCTCTATTACCACTCGTCATTCCCAATAGACCGTGGACACATCTGTCAATGGATTTTATCACTGACTTACCTTTGTCTGCGGGTAAAACAGTGATTTTGGTAGTAGTGGACAGGTTTAGCAAAATGGTACACTTCATTGCGTTACCCGCACTACCTAATGCTAAGACTCTTGCTCAGGTATTCGTCAGTGAAATCGTGAAGCTTCACGGGGTCCCCTCCGATGTTGTTTCGGATCGGGGTACCCAGTTTATTTCTAAATTTTGGAAAGCTTTTTGTTCCCGTTTGGGGGTACACTTGTCCTTTTCCTCAGCTTTCCATCCTCAGTCGAATGGACAGACTGAGCGTACCAACCAAAACCTTGAGACATATCTAAGATGTTTTGTGTCTGAAAGCCAAGAGTTGTGGTCATCATATTTACCGTTAGCTGAGTTTGCCATAAATAATCGTCATCAGGAATCCACTGGCAAGTCACCATTTCTTGGTGCATATGGTTTTCATCCCCAATTCTGTACTTTCAAAGAGGGGGGGTCTTCTGGGGTTCCCGAAGAGGAACGTTTTTCGTCATCTCTTTCATCGGTATGGCAGAAGGTGCAAGATATGGGAGGTAAATACAAATGCATGGCTGATAAGAGACGGTCGCCAGGTCCGGACCTAGGAGTGAATGACTATGTGTGGTTGTCTACTAGGAATATTAAATTGAAGGTTCCCTCTTGGAAACTGGGTCCTAGGTTTATTGGCCCTTACAAAATTGTAGCCATCATCAACCCCGTGGCTTTTCGCCTGGAGTTACCTCAGACTTTTAAAATTCATAATGTTTTTCATAAGTCGTTACTCAAAAAATATGTTCCACCTCTAGAACCATCACCGCTGCCACCCCCTCCTGTTGTCGTGGATGGTAATCTAGAATTTCAGATATCCAAAATTGTTAATTCTCGTCGGGTCCGCCGCTCTCTTCAATATCTGGTGCATTGGAGAGGTTACGGTCCCGAGGAAAGAATGTGGGTTCCTGCGTCTGAGGTAAACACAGACAGGTTAGTTCGGGTTTTTCATGTCTCTCATCCTGAGAGACCTGGTCCTGAGTGTCCGGAGGCCCCTCGTAGAGAGGGGGGTACTGTCACGAGGGTATCGAGAACCACGCCTGACTCCATTATACCCGGGGTCAGGAAGTCGCAGCGGTTGGCTGCACGCTCTATTTAAGATAGGGCTGTTTTCCTTATGGTAGCTTTCTGGGTTTGCTTTGCAAACCCTTTTGGCTCACTCAGGGATCCGTAGCTCCTTCTCCTCAGCTGTTCCTTGTCCAGCACTCCCAAACCTCCTTATATTCCTCTCTCACACTTCTCTGGTTGCCAGAGGTGGAACATATTTTTTGAGTAACGACTTATGAAAGACATTATGGATTTTAAAAGTCTGAGGTAACTCCAGGCGAAAAGCCACGGGGTTGATGATCGCTACAATCTTGTAAGGACCAATAAACCTAGGACCCAGTTTCCAAGAGGGAACCTTCAATTTGATATTCCTAGTAGATAACCACACATAGTCATTCACTCCTAGGTCCGGACCTGGCGACCGTCTCTTATCAGCCATGCATTTGTATTTACCTCCCATATTTTTCAAGTTAGCTTGCACCTTCTGCCATACAGATGAAAGAGATGACGAAAACCGTTCCTCTTCGGGAACCCCAGAAAGTACAGAATTGGGGATGAAAACCATATGCACCAAGAAATGGTGACTTGCCAGTGGATTCCTGACGGCGATTATTTATGGAAAACTCAGCTAACGGTAAATATGATGACCACAACTCTTGGTTTTCAGACACAAAACATCTTAGATATGTCTCCAGGTTTTGGTTGGTACGCTCAGTCTGTCCATTCGACTGAGGATGGAAAGCTGAGGAAAAGGACAAGTGAACCCCCAAACGGGAACAAAAAGCTTTCCAAAATTTAGAAATAAACTGGGTACCCCGATCCGAAACATCGGAAGGGACCCTGTGAAGCTTCACGATCTCACTGACGAATACCTGAGCAAGAGTTTTAGCATTAGGTAGTGCAGGTAACGCAATGAAGTGTGCCATTTTGCTAAACCTGTCCACTACTACCAAAATAACTGTTTTACCCGCAGACAAAGGTAAGTCAGTGATAAAATCCATTGACAGATGTGTCCATGGTCTATTGGGAATGACGAGTGGTAATAGAGACCCTGCAGGACGTGTATGTGAAACTTTTGCACGCGCACAGGTAGAACAAGAAGACACAAAATCCAATACATCCTGACGCAACCTTGCCCACCAAAAACGACGAGACAATAGCTCCAAGGTTGCTTTACTACCCGGGTGCCCAGCAAGTGCCGAATTATGATGTTCCTTTAATAATTCGAGACGTAGGTTCAATGGTACAAACAATTTCTCTGAGGGGCAAGAGACCGGGGCGTCCCCCTGGGCCTCTAACACCTTCCCTTCCAAAACAGAGTGTACCGCAGAGACAACCACTCCTCTTTGTAGAATGGGTACATGATCACTCACATTACCCCCTCCAGGGAAACAACGAGATAGTGCATCAGCCTTGGTATTCTTTACCCCAGGACGATAGGTAATCACAAAGTTAAACCTGGTAAAAAAATAGCGACCACCTAGCTTGTCTAGGGGTGAGACGCTTAGCTGATTCGAGGTACAGCAGATTTTTGTGGTCCGTAAACACAGTGACGGGGTGGACTGCCCCCTCTAAAAAGTGACGCCATTCTTCAAACGCTAGTTTAATAGCTAATAGTTCCCTATTGCCAATATCGTAGTTCTTTTCTGCTGCTGATAGTTTTTTAGAAAGGAAAGCACAAGGACGCCATTTGCCAGGAGACGGACCCTGAGACAGCACCGCCCCCACTCCCACCTCTGACGCATCGACTTCAACAATAAAAGGCTGAGAGACATCAGGTTGGACTAGTACAGGTGCCGAGGTAAACCTCTCTTTTAGAGAGGAAAAAGCAACTTTAGCGGCGTCAGACCATTTAGAAAAATCAGTCCCCTTCCTAGTCATGTCAGTAAGGGGTTTTACAATAAGTGAATAATTTTTTATGAATTTCCTATAGAAATTTGCGAAGCCCAAAAACCGTTGTAGTGCTTTGAGGTTCTCAGGAAGATCCCAATCCAAAATTGCCTGGACCTTCCTAGGATCCATACGGAAACCTGACGCAGATAAATAATAACCTAGGAATTGTATCTCCTGAACGGCAAAAACACATTTTTCAATTTTAGCATATAATTCATTCGTCCGTAGGACCTGTAGTACTTGTCTGACATGCTCCTCATGTGTTCTCAGATCAGACGAATAAATTAAGATATCATCTAGGTATATTACCACAAACCTGCCGATTAGATGACTAAAAATGTCATTAACGAAATGTTGGAAGACGGCAGGAGCATTGGTCAGACCGAAAGGCATAACTAGATTTTCATAATGCCCCTCAGGGGTGTTAAAAGCTGTCTTCCACTCATCCCCCTCTTTAATACGAATCAGATTGTAGGCCCCCCTAAGATCAAGTTTGGAGAACCACCTAGCACCCGCAATCTGATTAAACAGGTCAGGAATGAGAGGAAGAGGGTATGGGTCTCGGATAGTTATCCGATTTAATTCACGAAAATCTAGGCAAGGACGCAGACCCCCATCTTTCTTTTTAACGAAGAAAAACCCTGCAGCCACGGGTGAAGAAGAGGGCCTGATGTGTCCCTTAGCCAAGCTCTCGGAGATATAATCTTTCATGGCTTGTCTCTCTGGACCAGAAAGATTATATAACCTGGTCTTGGGTAATTTTGCGCCGGGAATAAGGTTAACCGGGCAATCATAAGGACGGTGAGGTGGTAACTTCTGACAAACCTTTTCAGAAAAAACGTCCTCAAAGTCCGAAACAAATGTAGGTAGGGTAGTTATGGAGTAGCAATTTTCTCTGCACGGCTCACTCCACTCCGATATCTCCCTGGCCTGCCAATCCACCACTGGATTGTACGCTACCAACCAGGGAAGGCCCAGCACTACCGGAGCGAGAAGCCCCTCCAGAACATAACATGAAAGCATCTCGTTATGGTGGTCCCCTACCCGAAGGTGTAAATTATGGACAATGTGAGTGAGGTTTCTCAGACAGAGGAGCAGAATCAATAGCAAATATGGGAATAGGTCTCTGTAGTGTACAGAGAGACAAACCCATAGTGCGGGCAAAATGGGCATCTATCAAATTTACCCCTGCTCCACTGTCTAGAAAGAAAGAAATAGTGTCTGTCTTATCACCAAAAACAATAACCGCTGGCAACACAAATTGCGATGTACGTATGGAGGAGACGTATACCCCCCGGCTGACATCCTCCACACAGCCTGGGGTTAGTAGTTTTCCGAAGTTTTTTTGTTTCTGAGGAAAGAAGGACAGACATTAATGAAATGACCCCTCTTCCCACAAAAAAAACAAACCCCACGCCTACGGCGAGCCTCAGGAGGACGGACCTGACGAGTAGTTCCTCCTAGCTGCATAGGCTCGTCTAAGTCCGTACAGACTAACTGCTGCTTGGGAGGGGTTACCAATTGCTCCGGTTTTTTCAACCTGTCCCTAAGGCGTCTATCTATACGGATAGAAAGGGACATAACTGCATCAAGGGAAAAGGGGGTCTCATACAATGCAAGCGCATCCTTAACCCTTTCGGATAACCCAGAGCAGAACTGACTCCTGAGGGCCGGGTCGTTCCATTGGGTATCCGTAGCCCACCTACGGAAGTCAGAGCAATACTCCTCTACCGGCCGCTCTCCTTGTAGGAGTCTCCGTAATTTTGATTCAGCCAGTCCGAAGCGCCTGAGAATCAGTAGGTAAAGAGAACGCCCAGGACTGCGGGTCCCCCTGCAGCAGGGAAATAACAACACCCACCCGCTGTTCTTTTTTTTTTATTTGCTGGAGGACCCACGCCTTCAATCCTGCCACCTCCAAAGACAGGCCATGAAATTGTTCGGACAGAGCAGCAATTGGATCCATACTGGATTCTAAGTAGGTAAAAAAAAAAAATTATTTTTTTTACCTACACAAAAATAAGGGCCAGATATAATGTAATGACCGGCAACACGCACAGGGAGGGAAAAGGGAAAGTCCTGCCCAAGGGAGAGGGAAAGGTTGTGACCCCTAACTCACCTTGCGGCTGGCACCTGACTGCCCTAACGTCCCTAGACGGGTTCCTCACCCGTGCGGCGATCACGTGCCTAAACCCTGGCTTTCCCTAAACTGAGCCCTAGATAGTGAACGGGCCGGTGGGATCGCTAGTTCGCACCATTGACACTAAGAGGGAAACACCAGGGAGAGGACAGACAAACACATAAACCCAGGTGGGCGACAACAACTGTCCACAAAGGTCCAACAGGGATCCGGAGGGTAGCGTTCTAAAGCAACAATCAGAGAACGCAGCAACACAGCTCCAGTGGGTCAGTATAGAAGTCCAGGCAGGAAGCTCTATATCTGGCAACCAGAGAAGTGGGAGAGGGGAATATAAGGAGATTGGGAGTGCTGGACAAGGAACAGCTGAGGAGAAGGAGCTACGGATCCCTGAGTGAGCCAAAAGGGTTGCAAAGCAAACCCAGAAAGGTACCATAAGGAAACAGCCCTATCTTACATAGAGCGTGCAGCCAACCGCTGCGACCTCCTGACCCCGGGTACAACGGAGTCAGGCGTGGCTCTTGACACCCTCGTGACATGAGGTATCACTTTCTGTTTTAAAAGCAGAGAAATAGAAATTTTAAAAATTGCTAATTTTTTAAAATTTTGGGTAAATTGGGGATTCTTTCATAAATAAAGGTGAAATATATTGACTCAAATTTATGACTATCATGAAGTACAATGTGTCACGAGAAAACAATCTCTGAATGACTTGGATATATAAAAGCGTTGCAAAGCTATTACCACATAAAGTGAGATAAGTAAGATTTACAAAATTAGGCCTGGTCAGGAAGGGGGCAAATGGCCCAGATGGGAAGTGGTTAATGAGGAATGGCTCTAGGTCAGCCATCAGTGGTGGTCCCATACACATGAAGGCACCGTTATTATCACAGGATTAAGGCAACAAAAGCACATTACAGCACTACAACGATCACTTTACAGGGACTATCCTGATGCAGCAGGTGTCAGAACAAAGCTGGCCACGTCTAGTCCTCCTTATCTACAATTACAGAAAGGCCAACCATTTCTCCTCTACCCAGGTGCTTAGCAGGAACTTCACCTTGATTACTACACAGGTGCATTCCTCAGGTAGTGATAAGGACGCCTCAAGATCTGATGCTTGACCTGTTTTATTGTCCGTGGGTTAACAGATAGAGGAGGGAGTGGAGTGACCCGTGATTATAGGGCTTTTATAATATCTGTATTATTATCAGTTATTCTGATGTCTGATTGGAGTCGGGAAGGAATTTTTATCCCCTAAAGTGCGGGCAAATTGGCTTCTACCCGACGTTTTTATATATTTTTCCTTCCTCTGGATCAGCTTGCGGGGTAACAGGCTGGACTGGGTGGACAGAGGGCTTTGTTCAGCCTTATAAACGATGCCACTATGTTACTGTAAACGCATAGCTCTGCATAGGAGCTGTGTGTATAACACGGGAGGTGGCAATAGCTTACAAAGCCTTCAGAGCAAGGTGCAGATCCCTTGAACCCTTCCTATGAAACGTGCGGATGGTTAAAATACCTTCAATAGGCGTCGTCCTTCCGTCTGACCCTGTACGTGTAAGAAAAGATCTACGCTGCTCACTTATCTTGCAGCACTCAGATCCTGTGTTCGAATCCATCCTGGGACCTCATCTGCCGGGACTTTTCATCAGGTTCTTCAATTTTCTCAAACAACAAACTGATTATTTGTCTTTTTATGAAATTGACCCAAGTCTGTGTGATATACAAAAATTAGATTGCAGACCCCATTGGCAATAGGGAACTAGGGGACTTAGGACAATCTATCCTCCTGGCATGTTCTGTACCAGGGGTGGATTGGCCATAGACCTTACAGGTAAATGTCCCGGTGGGCCAATGCCCAGGGGGCCACCTGGGTCCTACTCACGGCCGGCCAGTGGAAGTTTTTGGGGATGTATTTTGTGCTGCTGGCAGTATTTTGTGATGGACTGTGGTATTTGGCTCTGTGAGGTGGTATAATGTGCCACAATATGGTATTGCTTGCCCCGCCTTCAATCAATTTGGATCTGCTTACAAAGCGGGGCCACTTTTAGTAACTTTTCCAGGGCCACTTTAAGTTCCCAGTCCACCCCTGCCCATGACCATAACTGGTATCTGCCTGGACTAAATGTCTTGCACCGATCAATTATCTAAAAATACCCCCAGCCATTTTTAACCCCGCACCTCCCACTGTTTGTCCCAAAGTCTTTAATAAAAGATTACATTTTGATATATAAAGAAGAATGGGTTAAAAAACAAATATGTGTAACTCATCTTACTTATCCTCTGCTGCTGCACAAGACCCTGCTGGTCTCTGCTTCCTTGTCCGGACACACAGGAGATGCCAATCACTGGCCACGGTGGAGACTCATCTCGTCACTGATTGGCTGAGCAGACATCTCCAGGCATTTCCTGCATGTTGTGCTGACACCAGAAAGCGGAGGCCAGCAGGAACACCAGAACGGGAGCAGCGGATCGGTGAGTAATGCTTCCTTCTCTTTACCTCTTCTGCCTCTATACAATGCCTTGCAAAAGTATTCACCCCCTTGTCAATTTTTTGTTCATCTGAATTTTATGTGATGGATCAGAACACAATAGTCTAAGTCGGAGAAGTGAAATGAGAAAAATATATAAATAAAACTAGAAAACAGAAAATTGTCCTGTGCGTATATATTCACCCCCTTTGTTCGGAAGCCCATAAAAAGCTCTGGTGCAACCAATTACCTTCAGAAGTCACATAATTAGTGAAATGATGTCACCTGTGTGCAATCTAAGTGTCACATGATCTGTCATTACATATACACCCCAGAGGCTGCAACACCTAAGCAAGAGGCATTACTAACCAAACACTGCCATGAAGACCAAGGAACTCTCCAAACAAGTAAGGGACAATGTTGTGGAGAAGTACAAGTCAGGGTTAGGTTATAAAAAAAATATCCAAATCTTTGATGATCCCCAGGAGCACCATCAAATCTATCGTAACCAAATGGAAAGAACATGGCACAACAGCAAACCTACCAAGAGACGGCCGCCCACCAAAACTGATGGACCGGGCAAGGAGGACATTAATCAGAGAGGCAGCACAGGCCGTGATGACGTGATGACGTAGAGTACGTCGCGCTCTCCGCCCCCCCGCGGCTCAGCTGCCCTGCTGCCTTGAACCTCCTGGCGTCCTCGTGCTGATTTTCGCCCGCACCCGCTTCATGATCGTGTGACAAGCGCTACTGCCCCGATTGCTGAGCTTGGACGTGGAGTCTGTCCTTAGCTTCTGCCGTTCCTGCCGATCCTGCCGATCCTGCCGATCCTCTTTTCCTCCTCTTCTCCTCTCCGTGCCGCCGTGATTAGTTCCGTGTGTGGAGCTTCATCTTCAGCCTACGTCGATCCACTGTTCTCCTCCCTGTGTTACTGTGAGTAGTCCCCTTGTGTTCCTCCTGGCCGATGGTCTGCGGGACAGGCTGATGAAACTTACTCAGGACTGCTGCCGATTCTCCCTTCTCTCTCCTCGTGTCACTGTAAGTAGTTCTGCTGTGCTGTGTTTTTCTCGGCTAATCGACCGCAGGACGGGCTGATGAAATTTATGTGGAACCTCCGTTGATTGTCTGACATGTACTTGACCTTCTCCTCGTGCCTTCAGTTTTCGCTGATTTGTTCCCTCTCCTTCTTGATGTCGCTGTGACTAACCTCCCTGTGACTGTTGATTGTAACTAATCCTGTGTGGAGATCGACGGGCTGCTGGAGGACTCTTCAGGGGGCTTGTATGATTTCCATGATATATTTTGAACCCCTCCTTGTGCCTCTAGATTTTGTCCACTATCCTCCCCTCTTCCTTTGCACTGCTGGGATCAACCGTACAAACTTTACTTTGACAGGCTGCTGGAGACTGTGGTTTCTTCATTTTTTGCTGCTGAGGCCCCTCAGGACTTCTAATTCCTGGCTGGTAGGGGAAGGTTGAAAACCGGTGAGATTACTCCATTTTTTTTTTTTCCTTTTCTCCCCCAGATGTCTTTTCTCCTGGATGATACCGACCATTAAAAAAAAAAAAAAAAAAAATATATACTTTTTCCATCCTAAAACACATTTGGAAAAAGTGAGGTGGCTATGAACATAAAAGGAGCAAATTATAAAGCATAAAGTACAAAGCGGAAAAAGTGGGAAAAGAGATGAAAAGGGAAAGAAGGGGAGAGGGAGCATAGAGAGGAGGAAAAAAAAAAAAAAAAAAAAAAGAAAAGAAAGAAAAGGGGAAGGAGGGAGAGGGAGAGAGAGGGAAAAAAAAAGAAAGAAAAAGGAAAGAAAAGGGGAAAAAAGAGGAAAAGAAAAGGAGAACAAACAAGAAGGGAGAGGGAAAAAAGAAAAAAAAAAAAAAGAGAAAGGAAAGAGGGAAAAAGGAAAAGAAGGAAAAAGAGGGGAAAAGAAGAGAAAAAAAGAAAGGAAAGGAGAAAAAAAAAAGGAAGAAGAAGTGATACATATACAAAAGGAGAGAAAGAGGCGGAACAAGGGAAGGAAAAAAAAAAAGAAAAGAATTAAAAAAAAAAAAAAAAGCAGGAACATGGTATGGCTCCAAAAGCTAGTAGGCGCTCGGCTGACCTCTCAAGTCATAAACTCGGGTCCAAAACTGTTGAAACAACAAAAATAGACCAGTTCCTGAGGTCTCCGAGGGTTAATACGAGGGGCGGACAAAAGGAACCTGTCACAAAAAAAAATGACGATTCAGAGATGACTGAGTTAGAACCACAAAAAGCCTCTAGATACCCCGAAGAGGAAGATGGTATAATGGGGGAAGTTATCCCTAATGACAACTCCTCTCCGCTAGAAGAAATACTGCTAGCGGTTAAACAGAACGGGGATTTAATACAGGCTGTCACAACCCAACTTGGATTTATCCAAGTTGATGTGGGACTAATAAAAGACGATTTGTCAAAAATGCGAGACAGAGTCAACATCCTTGAGAACTCCGTTGCCCTGATACAGAATGAATCCAAAAAAATAAATACTGAAGTCTCCACATTTAAAGTAGAGTATAACCTTCTGAAGAAAAAGGTGGCGGACCTTGAGGATAGGTCACGAAGATATAATGTGAGAATAATAGGGATTCCAGAGGGTGCGGAAGAGAAGAACCCAACCCAATTCATACAGAAGTTAATCCTTGAGAACTTTGGGAAAGATTCGTTTTCTTCTTTTTTTATGATCGAAAGAGCTCATCGGGTCCCAGGGGGTAAACCGATTTCAGGGAGACAACCTCGGACATTCCTTGTTAAGTTATTGACTACAGGGGATAAAGACATCCTCTTGAGAAGGGCGAGGGAATGCTCACCGGTTGTATATAATGGGAATAGATTGGCCTTTTTTCCGGATTTCTCAAAAGATATACAAGAAAAGAGACGCTTATTTATGACTGTCAAAAAGAGGCTAAAGGAAAGGGATATTAAATATTCTCTTATATTCCCAGCAAAATTGCGGATTATTTTCAATGATAAAACTCTTTTTTTTGACACCTCGGAAGAAGCCGCGGACTGGCTTGATCGAAATAATCTATGAATTAATTGTTTTATGATCTGGCGGGAATAATAATTGTTATAAGGGGCTTATACCCCTAAATGTATTTCTCTTCGCTTCCTAATGGGGGTGGCCGAGTGGGGGGAGTGCGGGAGGGATGGTCATAGGAAAGAAATCTACTACAATAGGTGGTGGATTACCTGTACGTGGGGGGGGGGGGGGGTTGGGGGGGTTGGGGTTGAGCTGTGGTGCGTCAAAATAGTTTTTTTTTTTTTTTTTCCCCATCTCCTTTTTTCCCATTTAACCGTTGTTGATAATGCTGACTAGAATTATTGCTTGGAATATACGTGGTTTGGGGGATAGAGGAAAGAGACAAGCGGTTTTTGACTTGACCCAGGTCCACTTACCAGCAATAGTATGCTTGCTAGAGACCCACCTCACTCAGGAGACCTCTAGGGTGGTCGACAGGGGATGGGCTGCGCACACGTATCATTCTACCTTCTCCAATTACTCGAGAGGTGTTACTGTCTTGATACATAGACTTATTGATTTCGTCTGTGAGGCATCCTCTGTCGACCAACAGGGGAGATTTATTTTTTTATATTGTAGGTTAAGGGGGAAGATATGTATTCTGGCCTTTGTCTATATCCCACCGCCATTTTCCTTTTCGGTCCTTAACTCTTTGGTATTATTTATGGATAAATGGCCGGAGTGTCCAACACTGATTATTGGTGACTTTAACTGTGTCATGGATCCCGTACGTGATAGGGTCTCTACGAGCGTCAGGAGTGACAGCCCGGTCCAGGGGTCTCCCCTGGCACGGTTTTGCCTGGAGGCTGGATTTGAAGATGCTTGGGAATATCTGGGACAGGGGAAAAGGGCTTTTTCATGTTTTAGTAAAGCAGGTAAATCGATGTCTAGAATAGATCTTGCATTGATAAGTCGTAAACATGTGAAATTGGTAAAGCGAATGAAATATGAAACAAGGTCAATATCGGATCACTCTCCGTTACTACTTGAACTCTGCTTATCTCAGGAAAGATATACACCAAAACCTCCTTTTAGACTAAATCCTTATTGGCTATCAGTTATAAAGACACATGAAATAATTCAAAATGAAATTGGCCGATTCTGGGATAATAACTATGGCTCAGCAAAAATTCAAGTGGTATGGGATACTTTTAAGGCATACATGAGGGGATTGATGGTTAGTAATATCGCGAACCTTAGAAAGGAGTACGGAAAAAAACTGAAAAATTTAGAAGAACGTGTAGCGCTGGCGACAGAATCCTTTTACATGAACAAGACGGAAGAGAACAGGGAAAATATGCAAAGAGCCACACAAATATATTCTAAGTTTTTATTGGACAAGGCCCAACAGAGCCTTTTCTTTAAAGGGCAAAAATACTTTACCGAGTCAGGGCGACCCGGTAAATTCTTGTCCAGAGTAATTTCAAGTCAACAATCCAAAAAACATATAGATAAGGTTCGATTGATTGATGGTAGGATGGTCACTAGACAGGGTCCGGTAGAGAAGGCCTTTGTTGACTATTTCCTTGATTTGTATAAAGCCGATTCCAACATCACAGATGATAAGATAGATTTCTATCTTGACAGGATCATCTTTCCAACTATTACTGAGACGCAAAAGAAAGCACTTGAACTAGAGGTCTCAATTCAGGAACTTGAGGGAGCTATTAAACTATGTTCAGCTAACTCCACTCCCGGTTCAGATGGGCTCCCATATGAATTTTACAGTAAATATAGGGATTGCATCCTCCCGAGACTGCTGGAGGTCTTTGCTGAATCAATGGAGGATGGGAAGCTGCCAGATTCAATGATGGAGGCTGTAATAATATTAATTCCAAAAAAAGGCAAGGACCCTTTAGATTTAGAATCTTATAGACCAATTTCACTGCTTAATGCAGATGTAAAGCTTCTTGCAAGGGTCCTGGCTACAAGGCTTTCTAGGGTCATTTCCTCAATTGTCCATCCGGATCAGAGTGGCTTTATTCAAAACAAGGGCACACATCATAATTTACATCGGCTCTTTTCTAATATTCAGGCCCCTGGGGGGACCGCTCACTCCATCCTGTCATTGGATGCCTCTAAGGCCTTTGACAGGGTGGAGTGGCGCTTCCTCTGGAAGGTTCTGGTAAGGATGGGCTATGGGGAAAAGTTTATACGCACTCTTAAGTTATTGTATAGATCTCCAAGGGCAAAATTGAGTCTTAATGGAATCCTGAGTAGTAGTATTGATTTAAATAGAGGTACGCGGCAGGGCTGTCCATTATCCCCCTTGTTATTCGATATTTATATCGAACCCCTTGCGATGGCCATCAGGCAGGATGATCAGGTTAAAGGATTTGGTACGCTAGGAGCACAAGACCGTATCTCCTTATATGCGGATGATGTTCTGTTTTTTATAGACCATACGGAAACTACTCTTCCTAGGATTATTCAAATGGTTAAAGCATTTGGTGAGGTGTCTGGTCTCCTTATAAACTGGGCCAAGACCAGTTTGATGCCAATAGATCCCCTGCCACAGAAAGAGGTTCTTGTGACACAGTTAGACACTGTTGACACTTTTCAATATTTGGGTTTGACTATATCACCTCGGGTTGAAAATTTTGTACAACTTAATTTGATCCCCATAATGGTAAGGACTAGAGCTAAAATAGGGATCTGGCTGAGACTTCCCCTATCCAGAGCTGACCGAGTTTCACTAGTTAAAATGGTGATATTACCACAATTTCTTTATGTGCTCAGGAACACACCTATTTGGATACAAGATAAGTATTTTAAACTTATGGAAAGAATAATTAATGATTTAATATGGGGAAGAAAGCGAGTTCGAATAAAGCTGGAATATTTGTACAAATCAGTGGAGTGCGGGGGGCTAAATCTCCCTTACTTTAAAGGGTACTTTATTGCAGCCCAGTTATTGAGGTGTTATGAACCAGAGAACAGTGCACTGTTGGGGAAGTTGGTAACTAGTCATGCCCATAATAATATTTTTACCTTGTTGGAATCTGGTCTACTGAAGAGTTATGAGCGAGGCTACAGAGAGACTATAAAACTACTCCTGAAAGTGTGGGCTACAACTAGGACATGGTTGAAGGTTAAGGGTTCACTTACATTTACGCCTCTCTGGCATAACGTGTACTTACAAAGGCTGGATGATATTGCAGCCGACACATTTTGGCAGAAGAATAAAATTCTGTATATTTCACAGGTAGTTAAGGATAGAGAAATTAAACCATTTATAGAGATGACACATAATATAAGAAACTTTACATGGTTTAGGTATTTTCAATTGCGTTTAGTACTATCCAGTTTGGATGATAAACTGGTGTTGGATATAGATAATTCATCTTTTCTGAATGATTGGGTAGGGGGTACACTATCTAGAATAAAAATTTCAAATATATATAAGTTATTACTTAAGGCACGGTTTAGTGATACACATTCACCAGGACAAAGAGCGTGGGAGGTGGATTGTCCGAATTTACAAATAGAAGGGTGGGAGAATATTTTTGGGAACTTAGGTTCACTGTCCCAGAACTTCAACCATGTTCTAATACAATTCTATATTTGCCATAGATTATATATCACTCCTCTATGGATGAATAAATGTGGATTAAGAGACACGTCTAACTGCCCTAAATGCGACACTGTAGGAGCGGACTTTCTCCATATGATATGGACTTGTCCAGAACTTATAAACTACTGGAATACTATAAATAACTGTATTATGTATAAACTAAAAATACGAATCCCTTTTGAACCACAAGTATTCGTGCTTAATGATCTTTCCAAATTAAATAATCACAAGTATCAAAAGATCCTCCTGAGCAGGATATTGATGTTGGCCAGAGTGTTGGTCAGTCGGACCTGGTTTGCTCGACATACTCCAGATATAACTACATGGAGAAATCTAATTGTTAAGGTAAAAAATTATGAGAAAATTATCTATAAACAGAGGGAAGCTGAGGAGAAGTGGATTAAGATATGGGGTGGTTGGAGGACTTGATTAGTTGTGTGTTTTTTTTTTTTTTTTTTTACAAAGGTCTTTATTTTGACGCACCACAGGTAGGGGGGGAGGGGAGGGTTTCTTAGGGAATTGGGGTTGGGGAGAAATTGTATCCCTTTTTCTATTCGTAATGTTTTTGATATATTAATTAATAAAGATAATTAAATAAAAAAAATACAAACAAAAAAAAATACAAACAAAAAAAAAAATCAGAGAGGCAGCACAGAGACCTGAGGTAACCCTGGAGGAGCTGCAGAGTTCCACAGCAGAGACTGGGGTATCTGTACATAGGACAGCAATAAGCCGTACGCTCCATAGAGTTGGGCTTTATGGCAGAGAGGCCAGAAGAAGCCATTGCTGTCAGCTAAGAACAATAAGGCACGTTGTGAGTTTGCAAAAAGGCAAGTGGGAGACTCCCAAAATGTATGGAGAAAAGGGCTCTGGTCTGAAGAGACTAACATTGAACTTTTCGGCCATTAAAGAAAACACTATGTCTGGGGCAAACCCAACACATCACCCAAAGAACACCATCCCCACAGTGGGACATGGTGGTGGTAGCATTATGCTGGGGGGATGGGAAACTGGTCAGAGCTGAGGGAAAGATGGTGCTAAATACAGGGATATTCTTCAGCAGAACCTGCCCCACTCTGTGCGTGATCTGAGGCTCGGACGGAGGTTCACCTTCCAGCAGGACAATGACCCCAAACACACGGCTAAAGCAACACTTGAGAAATTGAGTTGATAGCACAGAGGGCGTCACTACAGTATCTGTATGGACCCTCCTGGTGCTCCATCTCTATCTCTCCAAGGCAGGTTTTCTCTGCCTCAGTGAGTCTGGCCGGGCACTTCGGAGGCCTTGCTGGTCTGACACACGTACTCCGCACTCTGCTCCCTCGCACTGGTCCGTGTTGCACTCTTCCTTCTGTGCTATACAATGCAGCAGCCTCTCTGTACCTGTCCGGGCTGCGCTGCTTTACTTGGGGGCCACATCACACCACCCCTGAGCTCTGGTAACGGACCGTGCTCTGGATCTCCAACAATGCTTCACTTGGGGGCCACATCACACCACTCCTGAGCTCTGGTAACGGACCCTGCTCTGGATCTCCAGCACTGCTTCACTTGGGGGCCACATCACACCACCCCTGAGCTCTGGTAATGGACCCTGCTCTGGATCTCCTGCACTGCTTCACTTGGGGGCCACATCACACCACCCCTGAGCTCTGGTAACTGACCCTGCTCTGGATCTCCTACACTGCTTCACTTGGGGGCCACATAACACCACCCCTGAGCTCTGGTAACGGACCCTGCTCTGGATCTCCTACACGGCTTCACTTGGGGGCCACATCACACCACCCCTGAGCTCTGGTAACTGACCCTGCTCTGGATCTCCAGCACTGCTTCACTTGGGGGCCACATCACACCACCCCTGAGCTCTGGTAACTGACCCTGCTCTGGATCTCCAGCACTGCTTCACTTGGGGGCCACATCACACCACCCCTGAGCTCTGGTAACTGACCCTGCTCTGGATCTCCTACACTGCTTCACTTGGGGGCCACATAACACCACCCCTGAGCTCTGGTAACGGACCCTGCTCTGGATCTCCTACACTGCTTCACTTGGGGGCCACATAACACCACCCCTGAGCTCTGGTAACGGACCCTGCTCTGGCTCTCCTACACTGCTTCACTTGGGGGCCACATCACACCAACCCTGAGCTCTGGTAACTGACCCTGCTCTGGATCTCCTACACTGCTTCACTTGGGGGCCACATCACACCATCCTGAGCTCTGGTAACGGACCCTGCTCTGGCTCTCCTACACTACTTCACTTGGGGGCCACATCACACCAACCCTGAGCTCTGGTAACTGACCCTGCTCTGGATCTCCTACACTGCTTCACTTGGGGGCCACATCACACCATCCTGAGCTCTGGTAACTGACCCTGCTCTGGATCTCCTACACTACTTCACTTGGGGGGCCACATCACACCATCCTGAGCTCTGGTAACTGACCCTGCTCTGGAACTCCTGCACTGCTTCACTTGGGGGCCACATCACACCACCCCTGAGCTCTGGTAACGGACCCTGCTCTGGATCTCCTGCACTGCACTCCTCTCCTTCTCCAGGCTCTGGCTGAACTGCTCTTCCTGTGCAGCAGGTTTTGTCTTCCCCTGTTATCTCTAGCTGAGAACGGGCTCCCTCTGCTGGACAGAAACAGTGACAGTGAGGGTCTATGTCCCTGCACTGCAACAGCTCCTCCTGACACTACACCTTAATCTGTGATGAAGACCACTTATAGTTCTTAACCAACAAATGTGAAGGTCAAGATCAAGGCACAGGCAAACATTTTTTTAATAAAGATCAATTGAAAATATGATTTTAGCTCAAAATGAGTACAATAAAATATTACAAAAAATGTGTCCATAGCCTTTAAAGACTAAGGGGACTTTTGCCCTAATTTATGTTATTGTTCTTTTGCTTCCTAAATGCAAAATGAAGCAAGTCCATAATAGTTTTTTTTTTTATGTCCTTCTGCAGAGTGTGTGTAGGTCCTTCATCTAGCTGCTGGTGCTACTGAATCTGACCTAAATCTGCCAGAGATCTCCCCCTGTTTCTGATGGTTCTCTCCGCCCCTTTTCCCCTCAGTAGGGTGCAGGGAACGTGGGGGACACTGATAAGTGAAGAAGTATTTTTAGGGCAAACTTAAAGGACAATGGGATGCGGCCCCAGAGGCCAAACATTTTATTGAAAGTAATGATTAGCCGGCACCCACCATCTGTATTTCACACATATAACATATTTATTGTAAAATATTAATAAAATAAGGGAGATTGTAGAAACAAAGTAAAAGTAAAGATACAGGTGGCGAGTGCTGATCATTACACAATCATTCATAGAGATCAGGTGAGTCACTTCCAGCAGAGCACCACAGTGACGAGAGGGGGAGCCACCATATTCCAAAGTCTAAAATTTTATTGAAAGTACTATATATGATGACCAAAGGTAAAAAAAATAGTCATAAAATATAATAAACAGAAAAGCCTTCGCCTCCTTGTAAAGCGAAGTTTTATTTGGAGTCGTCTTCTCCCCTCCGAGGAAGCAAAGCGACCACCTGCTGCTGAGAAATGGAGAAGATCCCATTCTATGTGCTGGGGGTCCTACACGTCAGTAAGTGACTGTTACTATCGTGTCCGGGGTGTTACATAGGACTGCAGGTAATGCCTACTACACCACCTGAGGTCTGTCACAGAGTTTTATTCCACTTCTTGTTCCATAGAGGTCACTACTCAATAGCACAAAATAAGAAGGGAAATGGGGAGCGCTGATAAAAGTGGACTTCTATTAAAATGTAAATGGAAACAATTCGGAGGTAACATGTTTAAGAGGGTCTCCCTCCCATCTGGGTCTGCTGAAGAAGGGAGAGCCCCCTTTAAAACATGTTACTGCACTCTGCTCATCGTTTGTATTTACATTTTAATGAGTCCACCTTTATCAGTCAGCGCTCAAGAGTCCGCTTTTTTATTTTGTGTATTGGCGCTTCCTTTCTGGACCTCTGAAGAGTATTTCCAGGAGCGGCTTCTGTTCTGGACTGACTTTACCTGCCTCGGGTTCCACCCAGTGATATGGCTGCACTCAGGATTTCCTCCAGTGAGCAGCTGCTTCTATAGTCCTCACACTCAGAAGTCATCTCATTATCATTACAGGCAGGAATACACACAACACTTGTATATACATTAGATAACTCAGTATTCACCATTCACACTATATACACCTAAATATAGATTACATAGGCTTTATCATTCACATTTTATCTACTCCCCCTCCCTGCACAACGACCTCTGAACAAGTCACAGAGTATGTTTCTAAACTCCTCTATTGAAGTCAGTGGGGCCCCCTCCAGACTATTGTCTCTGTGGTCCATGTTTCTGCTGTAAAGCGTCTCTCAGGAAGGATTTATACACTAGTGGTCTCTACGAAAAAAAACACCTAAATTCTAAAATAAATCTAAAAACCATCGGTCATTTTCTGATGTCACATTGCCTTTAAGGATCCTGAGCCGTAGAGATGAAGGACATGTCCTTATCACTTTACAATTCATGTGACAGGGACTGGCTGAGAGGGAAATTTCCTGAGGGATTTTTCCTCCATAAACTTTGATGTTGTGTTGATTTAGTGTCGTGAATGTGTCACCTGTGGTCCTTGGACCTGTGGAGAACACTTCTGTAGCATATGGAATTGTGAAGATTGGAAAGTGCCACCTGTCCATATGAGCTGTTAGAGAATGTGGATGCCATAGAGGTAATTCCCCACTCAGGACCCCCTCTATGCGCATCCACCTACCATATGTGCAGATCCCATTCTGCTAGATCCAGCCCACCCATACATTTCATGGTTGGCTACATTTCAAACATTGGTCTTCCTTGGGTGATCACAGATGAATGCTGGGGCTAACAGCAGAAGAACCATCAAGACATCTATGTGTCATTTACTATCCAATCATAATGTATGGCTGACCACCAGCTTCGATAAAATGCAAAGAAAGAAAATCTAAAAGTTTTACTCTTAAGACGACTTTTATGATGTTTATGTTATGACCAGCGACTTTTTGCCTGTGGTCATCCTCTCCTATTTACTTGTTTGTTACATTGCCTATATACAGCACTTGTACCACCGATCCGTTATTGTGGTCTGCTTACCCCTCTGCTGCAGCTTAGGCTCGTTTAGAAGAGAAGTTACTAATTAGTTATCATTAGAGTTGAGCGAACACCTGGATGTTCGGGTTCGAGAAGTTCGGCCGAACATCCCGGAAATGTTCGGGTTCGGGATCCGAACCCGATCCGAACTTCGTCCCGAACCCGAACCCCATTGAAGTCAATGGGGACCCGAACTTTTCGGCACTAAAAAGGCTGTAAAACAGCCCAGGAAAGAGCTAGAGGGCTGCAAAAGGCAGCAACATGTAGGTAAATCCCCTGCAAACAAATGTGGATAGGGAAATGAATTAAAATAAAAATTAAATAAATAAAAATTAACCAAAATCAATTGGAGAGAGGTTCCATAGCAGAGAATCTGGCTTCCCGTCACCCACCACTGGAACAGTCCATTGGCATATATTTAGGCCCAGCACCCAGGCAGAGGAGAGAGGTCCCGTAACAGAGAATCTGTCTTCATGTCAGCAGAGAATCAGTCTGCATGTCATAGCAGAGAATCAGGCTTCACGTCAGCCACCACTGCAACAGTCCATTGTCAGATATTTAGGCCCAGCACACACACAGGCAGAGGAGAGAGGTCCCGTAACAGAGAATCTGTCTTCATGTCAGCAGAGAATTAGTCTGCATGTCATAGCAGAGAATGAGGCTTCACGTCAGCCACCACTGCAACAGTCCATTGGCATATATTTAGGCCCAGCACACACACAGGCAGAGGAGAGAGGTCCCGTAACAGAGAATCTGGCTTTATGTCAGCAGAGAATCAGTCTGCATGTCATAGCAGAGAATCAGGCTTCACGTCACCCACCACTGCAACAGTCCATTGGCATATATTTAGGCCCAGCACCCAGGCAGAGGAGGGAGGTCCCGTAACAGACAATCTGGCTTCATGTCAGCAGAGAATTAGTCTGCATGTCATAGCAGAGAATGAGGCTTCACGTCACCCACCACTGCAACAGTCCATTGTCATAAATTTAGGCCCAGCACTAGTGTTGAGCGGCATGTCCCATATTCGAATTCGCGAAATTTTGTGAATATTCGAAAGAATATTCGTAAAATATTCGCGATTATTCAAATTCGTTATTATTTCGCATATGCGATAATTCGAATTTTCGCATCGCATAATACATATGCTATGCAAAATTCACATGTGCGCTAATGAAATCGCCTTACGAAGATTCGCAACTCAATTCAATCACTAATGTATGAATGCAATGCCCTTTGCCTCTGTTCTGGGACAAGTGTAGATATTCGCATGTGCGCTAATAAAATCGCCTTACGAAGATTCGCACCTCAATCACTTTCTAGGGAATGTGAGACTTTTGGGAATCAATCGAGATACAGTGGGGGGTGATGACAGTAGTTGACAGAGTACAGATCAATGTAATCTGTAAGGTGGAAAGTAAAATAAAAAATACGAATTTTCGTTAATCGAATTTTACGAAGTTCTACGTATTCGCGAATATGGTGCTATACTATATGAATGCACAGGCCTTTGCCTCTCTGTTCTGGGGACAAGTGTAGATATTTGCATTTGCGTTAATAAAATCGCCTTACGAAGATTCGCAGCTCAATTCAATCACTAATGTATGAATGCAAAGCCCTTTGCCTCTGTTCTGGGACAAGTGTAGATATTCGCATGTGCGCTAATAAAATCGCCTTACGAAGATTCGCAACTCAATTCACTAATGTATGAATGCAAAGCCCTTTGCCTCTGTTCTGGGACGTGCCGAAATTCGCATGTGCGCTAATAAAATCGCCTTACGAAGATTCGCGCCTCAATCACTTTCTAGGCAATGTGAGTAAGATCTGAGCTGTTGGACCTTTGGGAAACAATCAATTATATGTGTACTGTAATTTTGTGGGGGGGGGGGGAAAAACAAAAAACGAATATTCGTTTTTACGAATATATAGCACTATATTCGAAATATTCGCGAAATCGCGAAGTTGCGATATTCGCGAAAAAAATTTGCTTTTCGAATATTCGCGCTCAACACTACCCAGCACCCAGGCAGAGGAGAGAGGTCCCGTAACAGACAATCTGGCTTCATGTCAGCAGAGAATCAGTCTGCATGTCATAGCAGAGAATGAGGCTTCACGTCAGCCACCACTGCAACAGTCCATTGGCATATATTTAGGCCCAGCACCCAGGCAGAGGAGGGAGGTCCCGTAACAGAGAATCTGTCTTCATGTCAGCAGAGAATTAGTCTGCATGTCATAGCAGAGAATGAGGCTTCACGTCAGCCACCACTGCAACAGTCCATTGGCATATATTTAGGCCCAGCACACACACAGGCAGAGGAGAGAGGTCCCGTAACAGAGAATCTGGCTTCATGTCAGCAGAGAATCAGTCTGCATGTCATAGCAGAGAATGAGGCTTCACGTCAGCCACCACTGCAACAGTCCATTGGCATATATTTAGGCCCAGCACCCAGGCAGAGGAGAGAGGTCCCGTAACAGAGAATCTGGCTTCATGTCAGCAGAGAATCAGTCTGCATGTCATAGCAGAGAATGAGGCTTCACGTCAGCCACCACTGCAACAGTCCATTGGCATATATTTAGGCCCAGCACACAGGCAGAGGAGAGAGGTCCCGTAACAGAGGATCTGGCTTCATGTCAGCAGAGAATCAGTCTGCATGTCATAGCAGAGAATCAGGCTTCACGTCAGCCACCACTGCAACAGTCCATTGTCATAAATTTAGGCCCAGCACCCAGGCAGAGGAGAGAGGTCCCGTAACAGAGAATCTGGCTTCATGTCAGCAGAGAATTAGTCTGCATGTCATAGCAGAGAATCAGGCTTCATGTCAGCCACCACTGCAACAGTCCATTGGCATATATTTAGGCCTAGCACACAGGCAGAGGAGAGGTTCATTCAACTTTGGGTAGCCTCGCAATATAATGGTAAAATGAAAATAAAAATAGGATTGAATGAGGAAGTGCCCTGGAGTCCAATAATATATGGTTATGGGGAGGTAGTTAATGTCTAATCTGGACAAGGGACGGACAGGTCCTGTGGGATCCATGCCTGGTTCATTTTTATGAACGTCAGCTTGTCCACATTGGCTGTAGACAGGCGGCTGCGTTTGTCTGTAATGACGCCCCCTGCCATGCTGAATACACGTTCAGACAAAACGCTGGCCGCCGGGCAGGCCAGCACCTCCAAGGCATAAAAGGCTAGCTCTGGCCACGTGGACAATTTAGAGACCCAGAAGTTGAATGGGGCCGAACCATCAGTCAGTACGTGGAGGGGTGTGCACACGTACTGTTCCACCATGTTAGTGAAATGTTGCCTCCTGCTAACACGTTGCGTATCAGGTGGTGGTGCAGTTAGCTGTGGCGTGTTGACAAAAGTTTTCCACATCTCTGCCATGCTAACCCTGCCCTCAGAGGAGCTGGCCGTGACACAGCTGCCTTGGCGACCTCTTGCTCCTCCTCTGCCTTGGCCTTGGGCTTCCACTTGTTCCCCTGTGACATTTGGGAATGCTCTCAGTAGCGCGTCTACCAACGTGCGCTTGTACTCGCGCATCTTCCTATCACGCTCCAGTGCAGGAAGTAAGGTGGGCACATTGTCTTTGTAGCGTGGATCCAGCAGGGTGGCAACCCAGTAGTCCGCACAGGTTAAAATGTGGGCAACTCTGCTGTCGTTGCGCAGGCACTGCAGCATGTAGTCGCTCATGTGTGCCAGGCTGCCCAGGGGTAAGGACAAGCTGTCCTCTGTGGGAGGCGTATCGTCATCGTCCTGCCTTTCCCCCCAGCCACGCACCAGTGATGGACCCGAGCTGCGTTGGGTGCCACCCCGCTGTGACCATGCTTCATCCTCATCCTCCTCCACCTCCTCCTCATCCTCGTCCTCCTCGTCCTCCAGTAGTGGGCCCTGGCTGGCCACATTTGTACCTGGCCTCTGCTGTTGCCAAAAACCTCCCTCTGAGTCACTTCGAAGAGACTGGCCTGAAAGTGCTAAAAATGACCCCTCCTCCTCCTCCTCCTCCTCCTCCTCCTCCTCCTGGGCCACCTCCTCTTCCATCATCGCCCTAAGTGTTTTCTCAAGGAGACATAGAAGTGGTATTGTAACGCTGATAACGGCGTCATCGCCACTGGCCATGTTGGTGGAGTACTCGAAACAGCGCAACAGGGCACACAGGTCTCGCATGGAGGCCCAGTCATTGGTGGTGAAGTGGTGCTGTTCTGTAGTGCGACTGACCCGTGCGTGCTGCAGCTGAAACTCCACTATGGCCTGCTGCTGCTCGCACAGTCTGTCCAGCATGTGCAAGGTGGAGTTCCACCTGGTGGGCACGTCGCATATGAGGCGGTGAGCGGGAAGGCCGAAGTTACGCTGTAGCGCAGACAGGCGAGCAGCAGCAGGATGTGAACGCCGGAAGCGCGAACAGACGGCCCGCACTTTATGCAGCAGCTCTGACATGTCGGGGTAGTTGTGAATGAACTTCTGCACCACCAAATTCAGCACATGCGCCAAGCAAGGGATGTGCGTCAAATTGGCTAGTCCCAGAGCTGCAACGAGATTTCGCCCATTATCACACACCACCAAGCCGGGCTTGAGGCTCACTGGCAGCAACCACTCGTCGGTCTGTTGTTCTATACCCCGCCACAACTCCTGTGCGGTGTGGGGCCTGTCCCCCAAACATATGAGTTTCAGAATGGCCTGCTGACGTTTACCCCGGGCTGTGCTGAAGTTGGTGGTGAAGGTGTGTGGCTGACTGGATGAGCAGGTGGAAGAAGAGGAGGAGGAAGCCGAGAAGGAGGAGGTGGCAACAGGAGGCAAAGAATGTTGCCCTGCGATCCTTGGCGGCGGAAGGACGTGCGCCAAACAGCTCTCCGCCTGGGGCCCAGCTGCCACTACATTTACCCAGTGTGCAGTTAGGGAGATATAGCGTCCCTGGCCGTGCTTACTGGTCCACGTATCTGTGGTTAGGTGGACCTTGCTACAGATGGCGTTGCGCAGTGCACACTTGATTTTATGGGATACTTGGTTGTGCAGGGAAGGCACGGCTCTCTTGGAGAAGTAGTGCCGGCTGGGAACAACATACTGTGGGACAGCAAGCGACATGAGCTGTTTGAAGCTGTCTGTGTCCACCAGCCTAAATGACAGCATTTCATAGGCCAGTAGTTTAGAAATGCTGGCATTCAGGGCCAGGGATCGAGGGTGGCTAGGTGGGAATTTACGCTTTCTATCAAATGTTTGTGAGATGGAGAGCTGAACGCTGGCGTGTGACATGGTTGAGACGCTTGGTGACGGAGGTGGTGGTGGTGGTGTTGGTGGTACATCCCCTGTTTGCTGGGCGGCAGGTGCCAACGTTCCTCCAGAGGCGGAGGAAGAGGCCGAGGCGGCAGCAGCAGAATAGGCCGAGGCGGCAGCAGCAGAAGAGGTAGCAGGGGGAGCCTGAGTGACTTCCTTGGTTTTAAGGTGTTTACTCCACTGCAGTTCATGCTTTGCATGCAGGTGCCTGGTCATGCAGGTTGTGCTCAGGTTCAGAACGTTAATGCCTCGCTTCAGGCTCTGATGGCACAGCGTGCAAACCACTCGGGTCTTGTCGTCAGCACATTGTTTGAAGAAGTGCCATGCCAGGGAACTCCTTGAAGCTGCCTTTGGGGTGCTCGGTCCCAGATGGCGGCGGTCAGTAGCAGGCGGAGTCTCTTGGCGGCGGGTGTTCTGCTTTTGCCCACTGCTCCCTCTTTTGCTACGCTGTTGGCTCGGTCTCACCACTGCCTCTTCCTCCGAACTGTGAAAGTCAGTGGCACGACCTTCATTCCATGTGGGGTCTAGGACCTCATCGTCCCCTGCATCGTCTTCCACCCAGTCTCCCTCCCTGACCTCCTGTTCAGTCTGCACACTGCAGAAAGACGCAGCAGTTGGCACCTGTGTTTCGTCATCATCAGAGACATACTGAGGTGGTATTCCCATGTCCTCATCATCAGGAAACATAAGTGGTTGTGCGTCAGTGCATTCTATGTCTTTCACCGCTGGGGAAGGGCTAGGTGGATGCCCTTGGGAAACCCTGCCAGCGGAGTCTTCAAACAGCATAAGAGACTGCTGCATAACTTGAGGCTGAGACAGTTTCCCTGGTATGCATGGGGGTGATGTGACAGACTGATGGGCTTGGTTTTCAGGCGCCATCTGTGCGCTTTCTGCAGAAGACTGGGTGGGAGATAATGTGAACGTGCTGGATCCACTGTCGGCCACCCAATTGACTAATGCCTGTACCTGCTCAGGCCTTACCATCCTTAGAACGGCATTGGGCCCCACCATATATCGCTGTAAATTCTGGCGGCTACTGGGACCTGAGGTAGTTGGTACACTAGGACGTGTGGATGTGGCAGAACGGCCACGTCCTCTCCCAGCACCAGAGGGTCCACTAACACCACCACGACCATGTCCACGTCCGCGTCCCTTACTAGATGTTTTTCTCATTGTTATGGTTCACCACAACAACAAATATATTATTTGGCCCAATGTATTGTATTCAAATTCAGCGGGATATAAATTTGAGGCCTAGTATTTAGGCGCTGGGTGACCGGTATGGATTTAGTGACAGAATTAGACTTGGAAATGCACAGAAGCGTGTGTGTGTGAAGTTATTCTGAATGACCCTATGTGCACCTTGAATATTATATACCCTTTTAGGGATAGATTTCAAATAGCTCTGATATAGCAGAAACCACTAAATTATGAAATTGCTAAATTGGGAATTGTATTTCAACCCAGAACAAAAAATGTGCTTTGACGGACACTAAATAACTTTCCCAGCCACAACAGGACAGCGGTAACGAGAGATTTAGAGGGATTTAAATTTGAGGCCTAGTATTTAGGCGCTGGGTGACCGGTATGGGTTTAGTGACAGAATTAGACTTGGAAATACACAGTAGCGGGTGTGTGTGAAGTTATTCTGAATGACCCTATGTGCACCTTCAATATTATATACTCTTTTAGGGATAGATTTCAAATAGCTCTGATACAGCAGAAACCACTAAATTTTTAAATTGCTAAATTGGGAATTGTATTTCAACCCAGAACAAAAAATGTGCTTTGACGGACACTAAATAACTTTCCCAGCCACAACAGGACAGCGGTAACGAGAGATTTAGCGGGATATAAATTTGAGGCCTAGTATTTAGGCGCTGGGTGACCGGTATGGATTTAGTGACAGAATTAGACTGGGATATGGCCAAAAAATAACCACACTATTGCTGGTTAAATGCACTTGGTGACGGGCGCAGCTTGCCCCTGATGTAGTATATGGCCAAAAAATGAACAGACTATTGCTGGTTAAATGCACTTGGTGTCACAGCTTGACCAACCACACTACTGAGGGTTAAATGCACTTGGTGACGGGCGCAGCTTGCCCCTGATTTAGTATATGGCCAAAAAATGAACAGACTATTGCTGGTTAAATGCACTTGGTGTGATAGCTTGACCAACCACACTACTGAGGGTTAAATGCACTTGGTGTGACAGCTTCACCCTGATGTAGGCTTTAGCCAAAAAACAACCACACCATTGAGGGTTAAATGCACTTGGTCGCAGCTTGTGCTGGCGCACCACAAGACACAAAATGGCCGCCGATCACCCCAGAAAAATGTGACTGACAAACGGTCTGGGCAGCCTAAAAACAGTGAGCAATTGAGGATCAGCAGCTCAATGATCCACAGCTGCAGATCGATCAGTTAATCAAGTCCTTTGGAGGAGTTAATCTGCCTAATCTCGCCCTACTGTCGCAGCCGCAACCTCTCCCTACGCTAATCAGAGCAGAGTGACGGGCGGCGCTATGTGACTCCAGCTTAAATAGAGGCTGGGTCACATGGTGCTCTGGCCAATCACAGCCATGCCAATAGTAGGCATGGCTGTGATGGCCTCTTGGGGCAAGTAGTATGACGCTTGTTGATTGGCTGCTTAGCAGCCTTTCAAAAAGCGCCAAGAAAGCGTCACAAAAGCGCGAAGAAAGCGACGAACACCGAACCCGAACCCGGACTTTTACGAAAATGTCCGGGTTCGGGTCCGTGTCACGGACACCCCAAAATTCGGTACGAACCCGAACTATACAGTTCGAGTTCGCTCATCCCTAGTTATCATCTCTTTAAATATTTCTGTTAGCTTCAGCAATGGGATTCTGGTTATAGCGTAAGCTCTGTGCACTGGTGTATTTCTGACATCTTATTTTTTGTGTAGTTGGTTCTTCAGTTTTCTTGCAAAGTCCCTGTGTTTAAAAAGGTTTTCCAATATTTTATAATTAATGACTTATCCTCTGGATAGGTCATCAGTATCTGATCGGCGGTTGTCCGACACCCAGGACCCCTGGCGATCAACTATTTGAGAAGGCACCAGCGCTCCTGTGAGTGTTGTTGCCTTCTCCCTGTTCACCAAGCACAGCGCCATACATTGTATAGTGCCTCTTCTTGGTATTGCAGCTCAGCCCCATTCACTTCTATGGTGCTCAGCAGCGTCTCGACCATGTGACCGATGAACGTGTCGTCACTGGCCTAGGAAAAACAGAGAGAAGGCAGCAGCACTCACAGGAGCTCCACTGCCTTCTCAAACAGCAGATCGGGGGAAGGGGGGGGGGTGATTCCAGGTGTCAGACCTCCACCAATCAGATACTGATGACCTATACTGAGGATAGGTTATCAGTATTTAAATATTGGAAAACCCCTTTTTTGTTTCTGCTTTGACTTTCATCTCTGCCCATATTTGGTTTCCTGTGTCTGGGTCTAGAGTCCTCCTACTGTTGTGTTAGAGTCAGTATTGGAGATTAGTTTTTTTTTTTTGTAGGGATTCTTTAGGGAGCAGGAGAGACAATAATGTTTGGTTTCAGGGTCAGCTTTCAGGGACAAATCTAGGTGAAGAGTCAGGAAAAGCTGGAATCAGCGTCAGTTATTGCGTAATTATTATACTTGGTTATCTTCATCCATCTGCTTCATTACCTGACAGTCATCTCCATTCATCTACTTCACTACCTGACTGTTATCTTCATCCATCTGCTTCACTACCTGAATGTCATCTTCATCCATCTGCTTCATTACCTGACAGTCATCTCCATTCATCTACTTCACTACCTGACTGTTATCTTCATCCACCTGCTTTATTACCTGACTGTCATCTTCATCCACCTGATTCATTACCTGACTGTCATCTTCATCTATCTGCTTAATTACCTGTCATCTTCATCTATCTGCTTCACTACCTGACTGTCATCTTCATCTATCTGCTTTATTACCTGACTGTCATCTTCATCCATCTGCTTTATTATCTGACTGTCATCTTCATCCATCTGCTTTATTACCTGACTGTCATCTTCATCCACCTGCTTTATTATCTGACTGTCATCTTCATCCATCTGCTTCATTACCTGACTGTCATCTTCATCCATCTGTTTTATTACCTGACTGTCATCTTCATCCATCTGCTTTATTATCTGACTGTCATCTTCATCTATCTGCTTTATTACCTGACTGTCATCTTCATCCATCTGCTTCATTACCTGACTGTCATCTTCATCCACCTGCTTTATTATCTGACTGGTGTTTCCTTCATTTGTTTAGTTTGGTCATCTAACCGTGACTTTCAATTTAATAGCTGCCAACTGTCCCTAATTTGCTGGGAATGTACCCGATTTTCTGAGACAGTCCCAGCAAATACGAGCTGTCCTTGGCCGAAAAAATGGTCAATGGTTGTTTCTTGGTGGGTTTGGGGCATCCCCTGGGTGAGGTTTATATACTCTGATTTTACCAACTCAAATGTTGGTAAGTATGATCTTTCTGTATTTTTCATTGTTAATACGTGCTTCATAATACAATTCTTTGACCATCCAGTTGTATACATTATGGTCATACTATAAGTCCTGTAGGGTATCTGAGTCCCAGGAGACACCGTTAGTGTCCAGGAAAGATCACTGCTATCAGTAAAGTACAATTCTACAGTCTTGTGACCAAAGTCATTACAGTTTATGATATCTGTGATCTTTATGATCTTTTTGATGTCTATGATGGTGCTGCATACCGCAGCTTCACTGTATTCATCTTTATTGGTGTCCGCCCACTGTCCTTCTCACAGGTTTCTTCGCTGTGTTATTTATCTTTCGTTCTACTTTTTGAAGGTTGAGATTTTTCTTCAGTGTTTCCTTATATCCTTTTGTCTTTCGCTTTGTCTTTCCGGACTTTCTTTGTGTAGTGCA